>NC_053138.1:37715925-37838385 GCF_016808335.1 Panicum virgatum | reverse complement strand
TGCATGTGCTCCTCCATGTATGGAGCCACCAAGGCTGATTGTTGCAGAACTGTGAGATGTGCTTTGCTCAACGTGGCATGATCTGTGGCATTTACTGATTTTCTTCCAAGTGTGGCCTTTCCAATCAGCCGCCCCTCATGACGTGATACTGGAATCCCAATTGGGCAGAGTTTCTTCCACATAGTCAACACAAAACTCAATGACCTCCTCTGTGACGTAACCCTTCGCAATGCTTCCTTCTGGACGAGCGCGATTACGAACGTATTTCTTTAGGACTGCAAAGTATCGTTCAAAAGGGAACATATTATGAAGGAAAACAGGACCGAGAATACCAATCTCTTTGACCAGGTGAACTAGAAGATGCGTCATAATATTGAAGAATGATGGAGGAAATATCATTTCAAGACTGACTAAACTTTGGACAACATCCTCTTGTAGCCTGCTTAAACTCGATGGATCGATTGCCTTCTGAGAAATTATGTTGAGAAAGGCGCATAGCTATATAATTGTTGCTCAAACATTAGCTGGTAGAATACCACTAAGTGCAACTGGAATCAATTGCGTCATCAACACGTGACAGTCATGGGACTTTACGTGTGCGAATTTCTTCTCTTTCAAGTTCAGTAGCCTCTTTATATTCGAAGAGTAGCCTAATGGGACCTTGATACTGTTCAAACAGTCGAACATACTTTGCTTCTCTTCCTTACTAAGAGTGTAGCACGCAGGACCTAGATAATGACGTCCTTTATCCCTTTTTTCTGGATGTAGGGCGGCCCGTTGTTTCATACGTTGAAGATCTTGCCGTGCTTCCAATGTATCTTTTGGCTTACCATAGACACCAAGGAAGCCTAGAAGGTTCACACAAAGATTTTTTGTTCGGTGCATCACATCAATTGCGTGGCGGACATCTAAGACTTCCCAATAAGGTAACTCCCAAAAAATACTCTTCTTCTTGCACATAGGTGCACGTCCGTCATCACTCTGCACTGATCTGCTGCCGGGTCCTTTTCCAAATACTACTTTTATATCTTTGACCATTTCAAACACCATTTTCCCACAACGGTGCCTAGGCTTAGTACGATGATCTGCCTTTCCATCGTAGTGAGCATGCCTCCTCCTTAATGGGTGCTTGATTGGAAGAAATCGACGATGACCCATATACACGATCTTCCTATAGTGCTTGAGGTACGTGCTATCGATTTCTTCTAAACAATGGGTGCATGCCCTATAACCCTTATTGGATTGTCCGGAGAGGTTACATAGTGCTGGCCAATCGTTGGTGGTTACGAAAAACAATGCATGAAGGTGAAAATGATCCTCTGTGTGCGCATCCCACATACGAACACCCTCCTCTTTCCACAACAATAGAAGATCCTCAATCAATAGTTTCAGATACACATCTATATCGTTACCGGGTTGCTTCGGGCCGGGGATAAGCACCGGCATCATAATGAATTTCCACTTCATACACAACCAGGGAGGAAGGTTGTATATACAGAGTGTCACAGGCCAGGTACTATGGCCACTGCTCTGCTCACCGAAAGGATTCATGCCATCCGTACTTAAGCCGAACCTTATATTCCTCGCCTCATTTGCAAATGTTGGGAATGTTCTGTCCACTTTTCTCCACTGCGACCCATCAGCGGGGTGTCTCAACATATTGCCTTGCTTACATTCTTCTTTGTGCCATCGCATCAATTTAGCATTCATTTTGTTCATGAATAAACATTTCAGACGTGGTATTAGAGGGAAATACCACATCACCTTGGCAGGCACCATCTTCTTGACACGCATCCCCTCAACATCGCTTGGATCATCTCGAGGGATCTTATACCGGTATGCGTTGCATATAGGGCATGAATCCAAATTTTCATACTCACCTCGATATAGGATGCAGTCATTAGGACAAGCATGTATCTTCTATGCCTCTAATCCTAAAGGACAAACAACTTTTTTTGCCTCGTATGTTGTCGCCGGCAAGGTGTTACCGTCAGGTAGTCAATTTTTTATAAGTTTCAGCAACTCCTCGAATCCCTTGTCAGACAAACCATTTGATGCCTTCCATTGCAACAATTCCAATGTCGTACCCAACTTCTTTTGGTCTTGTTTGCAATCAGGGTAGAACAATGTTCTGTAGTCCTCCAACATACGCTTCAGATCTCTCGATTCCTTTTCTGTTTCGCAACCTTCCTCAGTTTCGCACAGCATCTGACCAAGATCATCTTCTACAACGTATCCTTCGGTATCTTCTTCAGGCTCACCCATTGTAGTGTCATTGAAAAAAACATTATAATTGGCTGCAAAGTCAGGAATCATGTCCTCTTCTTCTACATTATTATCCAGCATAATTCCTCTTTCGCCATGCTTGGTCCAAACATAGTAGTTCGGCATGAAATCACTATTGAACAAGTGACTGTGGATGGTTCTTGATGATGAGTAATCCTTCTCATTCTTACAGAATTTGCATGGACAACGAACGAAACCGCCATACTTGTGTTTCTCGGCCGCTTCTATGAATTTATGCACGCCATCAATGAACTCCTTTGAACGCCGGTCGGCCATGTACATCCATTGCCGACTCATCTGGGTCCACAATACATTTATATAAATCATTGTAGTGTACAAATAGTTCATTCATACTACTAATTTATAACTAATATTGAATATGCTATTAATAAAACTGAACTACAAAATTATAACGATGCATATGGCATTCTGACTGCATGACTGTGTAAAAACTTTGTTTCTCTATATGGAACTTTATATTTTTGTACAAGAAACGACGTATGTGTCTTTCTGGCCTAGCTGAGCTGCGGGTCTCGAATTGGCGCAGCATGCATCTCGAATGTGGAATCTTGTAAAGTTTTGGAATTTTGAAGGGAACTAAATAAAGCACCCTTGCATATGTAATTGATAATATTTCCATACAAAATTTGAATTCAAATATATAATTGATAATGCATATAACTATAATAAATAGATACTATTCACTTTTCAAATAAATTGATAAAACATATAAATACAATAATTTGATAGTATTCACATATCAAATAATTGATAACGCATATAACTACAATAAAATGCTACAACTAAAAATAATTATCACATGTATAAACTAAAT
The DNA here is from genome assembly GCF_016808335.1 of Panicum virgatum. Classification (NCBI taxonomy): domain Eukaryota; kingdom Viridiplantae; phylum Streptophyta; class Magnoliopsida; order Poales; family Poaceae; genus Panicum; species Panicum virgatum. The sequence goes on along the minus strand of NC_053138.1, from coordinate 37,835,264 downwards.
TAAGTGATAACTGCTTCTAAAAACCAATTGCTAAGTTATGGAAAAAAATAACTAACCTTATTTTAAAAAATAAAAATTCGCCTCCCCTCCCCTCACTCAGCTGCCATGAACAGTGAGTTCACGGCAGCTTGGAGGGGGGAGGGGTTGGGGTATTTATAGGCGTGGCTCAAAGGCAAGTAAGCAACCAACCGGTTCCTTTGTTGTGGGCACGTGGCGGCACCGGGTCATGGCAAAACCCGGTGCCATTGTCTGCCCTTTAGGCACCGGTTGGTGGCACGAACCGGTGCCTATACTGGGGTTTTGGTACCGGGTAATGCTTTAACCCGGTACCAAACCCCTTACCTTTGATCGCCGCTGTCAGTACCGGTTGCAAAAGCAGCTGTTACCTTTGGCCAGGACCTTTGGCCTGTTTTCTAGTAGTGTATGATCCCGGAGTCTGATGCATGTCCAAAGTTGTGTGCCCCATTTTCTTACGTTAATACTCCCTTGATTTTGCACGCTTCTTTTCCTTTTCTTCTTCCGTAAGATCTGCATATTTTTTCCTTGAACCTTGCACCATGACTTTGGCTGAAGGTGAAATGGTATGATCAGTAAATCGACAACCTATGATTTGTTTGATTAGAAAAAACTATGCTACCTAATTACAAAAAGGCGCCACGATGCTAGAAATTTTCAAACTACCTGATGATGCCGACAGTTGCCTTGAATAATTGTTGTTTCGATGTAGCCAATCTTGCGGATCATCATGGGTTGCACTGGACATCAAATCTACACGAATTTGACAAACTTGTTATTAAAAGAGCTTGAACACGAATTTACTCCTACCAGCCTCACAGTTTGCTTTATTCCTACCAGCCTCACAGTTTGCTGGTACATCAGTTGGGACAGCGCATGGCTCAACAAGCTCTGCAAATTTTGAAGTTATAATTAACAGCATTAAATCTGACATGTGACGTGGCAATAACATACCTTGTCCTATATTAGGAGCGCATGAGCTGGAACCATGATTTTCTGCTGCAACAGTTCTAACTGTGTGTGCGTCACCGCCGGCATCAGAATCTGCAGTATTAGGTTCACGGGATGAAATATTGACCAAAAGTTGCTGTTATCAACAAGCATAAACGAACAAAATTGTCTATCATACCTTGGACTAAGACATGGATTGTTTGAGGAGCATCAGTTAATTTCTTTCGGTGGTAATACTCGCGTGCCTTTGCACGTTTTTTTTTCTTTTTCTTCGTCAGTCATATTGGCATATCTTTCCCTTCTCTTTTTAAGCATGCACTCCCGGGGATCATAATTTGTGGCACCTGCCCACAATCATGCATGCATCAACAAGAGGATGAGGACGATCCATTAACAGGTGGCGCATGGTAAGTACATTAACATACCTGATGATTCGTCGATTCCACCATGTTCGGACCTGGATCTCTTTGAACGAATTTGGGTGTTTGTAACATCAGCCAGAGGAGGACGACGATTCATAAATTCACGCTGGTTTGTTGCCAGCTACGATGGTAAGTGTCGTTCGCCGTCAGTGATGGATTCCTTGGACGCTGAAACATGTATCGCAATTTGCAACAAATGACTAATACCTTTAGTATTAGTGATAGAATCCATATGCTTGCACACGTGTTAGCCCTACGTGTGAAAATCAATGTACTCTTGGGAGATTGCGAGAACATCAGAAAGAAGGATAACGTGTATAAAACTCACCTGGTCAACTTGGGCGATGCTGATGGACGATTAGAGATCGAGGCTAATGGCCGATCGGAGCTCACGACGATGGCCAGACAACGACCGTTTGCGATTGCTATGCGGCCGGAGCGCTCTCGACGGTGTCCGTTCGGAGATCTCAATGTGGCCGGATGACGCGGTAGCCGGACGACGCTCGCGACGGTGGCTGGAGGACGGTCCCGACAGTAGCCGGTCGACGACACTCGCGATGGTGGCCGTTCGGAGATATCGATGTGTCAGTACGTCGCGGTGGCCGGAGGACCCTCGCGTAGGGGTGGTAATGGGCCATGGCCCTAATGGCCTCTTCACAGCCCAATAAAGCCCTTAAAATTTTTAGTTCAAAAATACATATGTTTAGAGCCCGACCCTTTTAGGGCCCGATCCTTAGATTTTCTAGTTCAAAATGTTGGGCCCTTTACCACCCCTACCCTCGCGACGGTAGCCGGACGACGGTCCCTACGGTGACCGTTCGGAGGTCTTGATGGACGACACTCGCGACGGTGGCTGGGAGACGCTAGTGATGATGGCCGGGCAAATCGAGCTCGCGTGCGACAATAGCCGCGGTGCTGGAGAATGAATTCGCTCGTAGAGGTACGCGTGATTGACGGGTTCAAGGAAGGAAAGAAGAAGCAAGGACTGACTAAAGGAAGGAAACGTGAAAGGTAAAAAAAAAGGAAACTGACGTGAGGAAGGAAACGTGCCACGGAAAAAAAAGGAAACTGACGTGGTTATCGGATGAATTCATACCGTGGGTACAGGGGCGGGTACAGTTCTTTGGCTGTGAAAAAAGTACAGCCAAAATGACAGAAACATTTTGTAGAGTGCTATTTTTTCTTCTCCTAGAAAACTTTCTACCACTTCGAGCCTGCCATGTGGGGTCGCTGTGAGGGGTATGGTGATAATTTTTGGGAGGAAAGTGTTCTCAATTGTTTTGGTTCTTTATAGTGTAGATTTAATCTCTGATAATCTAACCATAAGATAGCATAGATATGCTAGCCTAACACTTTTGACTCAAGCTCTAACTTCTGCCTTTCTCCGTGTCTATAGCATCTTTTGTTTATTTATCTCTGAGGGCAGTTTGTGTGCGTGTTACACTACCTTCTACCATGTTATCTATCTTACCCTTGTTTATGCAATTGAATATCCATTCTAGATCAATTCATTAACTAGCCTATGCAGTTCCATTCGCCGCCTTCCCTGCGGAAATATAAATGACACTCCGGTATACTCCCGGGTAAAATGCTACAGCTGTATTCAGTGCACTTGCGGATTTATTCGTGATTCATGAAATGCCTACCACCCTTGACATCTGCGGGCGTCATCACTGCTCGCTCAGTGGTGATATTGGTAGGCGCCAACAGCGAGCACCTGCACGACTCCTGGTGTCAAGAAAGGTCGTCTAGTGAAGAAACGTGAGTACAGTATATGACAACTCACAAAATCTAGGGGTTTTTTGTCTGGCTCAACTTGGGAAGCATCAATAATAGCACATGACATTATTTTTTGAGAAAATTCGATTCATGCCACCACAACTCCGTGAAATTGGGTGTCATGTTGAAAATCATGCCACTCAATGGCATGATTTTCAACATGAGATCCAATTTCAAGAAATTGGAGTGGCATGGATCCAACTGACCCTTATTTTTTAGGTGCCCAAGGGAGCAGAGCAACAGAATCGAGTGGACAAGCCCCTCCCAGCACCAAAAGAGGCAGCGGAAAAGATCGCGAAAAAAATGATGAATTGTTTATCCGTCTACCTTTTTTTCAACTGATAGCACCTAATATTGTGTAATTTCAGTCTTCTGAACGTTCTCACTGCTCCGTCGATTAGGGTACCCCTATATGATGTTTGCTATATGATATATAGGATGTTGTCATATGATATTGTTGATATATGATGGTGATATATGATGTTAATATATGATGTTTATACCCTTTTTTACCATCATTATGCAAAATGCTATATAATGTTGATATATGTTCTATAGCATAGGTTTTTTGATAAATTAAGTTTCTACCTTTTTACCCTTACTATGAAAACCCCTAATGTTTTGTTATAGATTTTCGCTACGGGCAATTTGCCGCACTGGTAGGATCAATTTTGTTAGAATGGCTTGCTTTACTAATATTAGCCATGTATTTTTGCATGTTGTTTCCCACATGGTTCATTTTCCTATTGTTTTTTTCAAGGGAGAAGGGGGGTTATCATTTTGTGTGTGTGCGGTTTATATGACCCGACCCCGACAACATATATGACATATTGAAGTGGGGGTTCTTTTGCTGTTCTACCACTCGCAGGGCTACATAAAATGGGACTGATATTTGCTATATGACATTGTTGATATATGATGTTAATTATTATGTTATATGATGTTGCTCCTTAAAAATGCTATATGATGCTACTATATTTGTTATGCGAAATGTTTTTGATAGATTAAGTTTCCACCTTCCTTTACCCTTACTAGTAAGGTGCACGTGCGGCACGCATGTGTTTGACACAGCACTACATAAATCACCACATGACAAAACAAATTATATTAATAACATATTATACCGCATAAGAGACATGTACATTCGAAACAAATAGATCATGACCGGGCAAATAATTGTCAAGGTCGCAATTTCCCTTATGTCATGATATAGCACCAATGATATTCATATCAAATAAATAAAGAAGTACATAAAATTTATTTATGGCATAGAAGATATGTCTGGGCATCATTAACCAATCTGATTCGCTACAACAAATTCGCTTGACAACAATGTGATAGAAGACTTGTCACCATGTCAATGGATGTAGATGTTACGTTGGTCCCGAGGCCTATTAACTGCGTTGAGATGTGAGGAGCAGGGATCCGTCATTTGCATCCCCATCTGGCATAAAACAATAAGTATAAGAAATTACATTAAATGTTTAAAATTTAAAATTAAAATTTTGAATCATCAGAAAATTACTTACAAGGTTTTATCCTTCTAAGACATCTCTGTAAACAATATTTTTAGTCCGTTTTCCACTTGGATCAATTTCTTTGTTAGGTTTCGCTAACAACCATGTTGTCCTACGAGATACACCTCTAGACAACGCAACATATAGTTGACCATGCGAGAACACAGGTTCCGGGAGGTATATTCCAACATTTGGAATAGTTTGACCCTGAGCCTTGTTAATAGTCATCACAAAACTCAATCTTATAGGAAATTGTTTCCTTTTGAATTTGAATGGAAGTGTAATGTCCTCGGATGGAGAAAGAGGTATTCTTGGTATAAAAACCCTATTTCCAGCATGTTGACCATTAACGATCTCACAGTCAATTGCATTATCTTCAAAAGCTCTCACCACTAAATGTGTACCATTACAAAGGCCACTGTGAGGATACATGTTTCTAAGAAGCATGTTTCTAAGAAGAATTACGGGAAAATTCTTTTTTATCTTGAGTTCGTGAGGTGGTAACCCATTTGGCGTGATTGAGTTGAGAAAATCAAGAGGGTAATGGTTATGAGAATCATCTTCAACAGAGTCGCGACTATAGAAAATCTTTTCTTTACCAGGAAATCTATCAATCATCATAGCATTCATTCCATCAACATGCTCATTTCGTGTTGAAAGAATTGTGCGCTCTCACATGTATGTCGCTGATGAGTAGTTCCCTTTGAGATCTGAATACACGAGATCAATGAGCTTATCAATGCTCTTATCAGATTCATACTCGATCAATATATCTTTTGGAAGCTGCACATAATCATTGGTGCACGCTTCTTCGGTTCCATTGCCAATTCTCAATAAAAATTCCGACTATCAGGCATCACTCTGAGCTCTCATGTTCTGTACGAGGTTTACCTTATGCACGTTTTCCCATATGTACGAGCGCAGTAGTGTAACATCTGTTATTTGAGCTCTAGTTCCACGTGGAACGACTAGAAGTACTTGTCTGAAATCACCTCCAAATACCATAACCTTGCCTCCAAAATGTTGGATGCAACCCATTATATCCTGCAATGATCTATCCAATGTTTCTACTGCTTGTCTTCGTGTCATTGCGACCTCATCCCATATGATTAGAGAAGCTGTCATTAATAAAACGGCTGTCCCACTCTGCTTGGTGAAATTGCATATAGAATTATCTCCTAACTTTATGGGTATTTTGAACCTAGAGTGAGCTGTTTGACCTCCTGGCATTATAGACGCTGCAATACCAGAAGTTGCGGTTGCAATAGCAATTTCGCCGAGGGAACGAACCTTAGCCAACAATGCCTTATATAAGTAAGTTTTACCAGTACCACCAGGGCCATCAACAAAGAAATCCTTTCCCTTTTTATTAACCACAAGAGCTAATATTTCATTGAAACCATAAGACTGCTCGGCATTTAGTGTTTCTATGCGTTTCAAATCCTCCTCATCATAGCCAATCTTCCTCTCTTCAGTGAGCTCTCTATAATAGTCTCGTGATGGATCATCTGTGTTTTTATAAATAAAGAGAAACAATATCAGTTGTCAGGGATTTGATCATAGGTAAAAATATCATAAGTATCCTCAAGCACACCTATTGCATTATATATTGAAAACTGAAAGTATATAACTGTCATTATATTTAATTAAAATCGAAGCATATTCACTGGTTTCAGAAGATAACATATATTATGCAAACACCTATAATATAAAAAGAACAAGTTTAACTGATACAATACACACAACAATCTAAAAGCATAAAACTAATACTTGATTCGTGTAATTCTGGAAGGCCATAGTTATTTATATCCTTGCCCATATATTTCACAATATTTGCAATGTCCTTGAGCACTAATTGAAGTACTGATGCAACACTGGCATGGGTGCGGTGATAGTCCTCGGCCATTGCATCAAACTGCTTATCCCATAAACCACGAATATTGGTAAACTCACAAAAGACCATAATCGTAGCAAACATCTTTCTCAAAGCACAGGGCATTTTAAATGTTGTTGCTTCGGTCAATGCATCATCGAGCGAGCTGTCAGTTTCAACAAGACTGAGAACCTCACAAGCTTCCCTGAAGGTTGGTTGGACTACACCACAAACAGTCCATAGTGAAGTAAAAGAAGTTGGACCCCTAACATGGTTCAGGAGCACACGCAAATAATACCTCTCTCCTTCAGCAGGATTGGCATACACAAGCCTACCAATTTGAAACCGTCTCTTCCTAGGATTCCAATATTTTTTATACTTACTCCAAGTATAATGTTCTGGAAATCCTCTATACAAATATCTATGAGCATGGGGATCTTCTTTGTTCATCCTAAAGAACTCAGTAAGCATGGACTTTTGTGACCTTGTCCTCAGAGCTACATCCTAAGGATTATCATTATCATTGAACGGGACCATGTGCATCCCAGGTAGGTGTACTTGCATTTGTAGGACGGGTGGTGACATTGAGTACATTGGTATACCATGCGCAGTCGTGTCCCTTATATACATATTTGTATATGTATTTCACAGATTTAATGCTGCAACATACTTCAACATTTATGTGACAGTTATACCTCATCAAAAGTGTTGGGTTGTAGGGGACAACCCATCTGTTGTCAAGCCACTTGTTTCTGATAAAAACTTTTTGTCCATCCTCACGCCTCCTGTAAATAGGGTATGCATCCTTTCCCTGCTAAGTGGCATCACAAAACTGCCGGGGATATTTGAAACAACAATTCCCATCCACCATGCATGCACATTTTGTGTTTAGCGTTCCACACGGGCCATGCATCATGTGTTTACAAACAAGCCGATGAAGGACTGGATACTTGATTGGGTCAGGAAGCTCGGCTGATATGTACTTATCATAATCATCAGGCCCACTGAGCTTGGCACTACTATCCATTATCAAAAGGAAGTGCTCGTGAGGCAAACCCCGTTTTTGAAACTCAGTAACATGGGCCCATGCCACAACCTTTCCAAAATGACCTTTATTAATCAAAAAATCATGCAGATCAAGCAACTTACTGTGACACCTCAGGTGTCAATACTTTTAAATCCAATCAATACACCTTAGTTAAAGTTAAAAGAAAAATTTGGGAAACTAATTCAAAGAGAAAGGACCAAATAAAATACAAATCATACAAAAGAAATTAAAGGAAAAAGAGAAAGGAGTGAAAAGCTACTCAAAATTTAATTCAAAAATGTGCACAAAATTTTTGTTGGCTCATGAGAGGTGTTTCAATTGACATGTGCTCAATTGAACTTCAGCCAAAATTAAGTCAAAAACTGAATAAAACTAAAGTCCTTTTGTGCAAATATGCAAATATACCAATAGTTCAAAATGTAAGTTTCAAATGAAAATTTGCATAACACAAAAGTTGTAGATCTTGAAAAGTTATGCAAAAGTGGTATTCAATACTTTTCCATTTGAGCCCTCCAATTAGGAGATAATTTTAGTTTACCGAGAGGTCCCTGGAATTTCAGAAATCACAAATATGCCCTTATCTCCATCTCTCTCTTTCCCGGCCTACTCTGTTCGCGCCGCCCGCCGTACGCCGCCGGTGGACTTCGTCCACCGCGCGCCCGCGGCCAAATGGACCCGGGGAAACCTCTCCACGCCACCTGGCCCGCCCCTTGGCGCCCACACGCGTCCCAGGCCGCTCCCCGAGCCGCCACGACACCCCCAGCCATGCGCCGCGCCGCTGCCTCCTCCGCCCGCTCGCCGTCGACTCGCCCAGGCCAAATCGACCGCCCCCAGTCACTCCATTCATCACCCAGGAGCTCTTTGGCCTATAAAGACCCCCAGAACCCCACAGTCGCGCCCCTTCTTCCCCTTCTTCCTCCTCCCGCCGCTCCACCATGGCCGCCGAGATCCAGCTCGCGCGGACCGGCTAGCCCAGCCCCACATTGCCCCCTCCGACCACCGCAGAAGCTTCTCCACCTCCTAGTTACGCTCCACGCGCGCGGAATCGAACCCAAACCCCCTCCCGAAGCCGTTCCCCTTTTGCGCCGCCGCCGGCGAGCTCAGGCTCACCGCGGACCGGCCAGCTCCGGGGAAGACCGAGCCCGACAGCTACCCCAGAAGCATCCACGAGCTCACGCGGTGCTCGTGCGCGCCTTGTTCCCCTACCCCGAGCCCTTCTTCGCCTCCAGCGCCGGCGAACCGAACAACCGACCCGCCATCAACGCCGACGAGCTTGAACCTGTACTCCAAACGCTCGAACGTCGACCAGGGTAGGTGTTCCTCGATCCTTTCTCCCCCGCGCGCCTCCCCGTGGCAGCCCCGGTAAGCCCTGCACCGCAGAACACCACCGGTAAGATGCCACGGCGGAGAAGGCCGGCGAAGGACCCGGTTGTAATTTCTTTTTTTCGTTTAAGGGTGTTTCTGCAAGTTTTTCAGTGTATACCAGTGAACTTCTAAAATCCGAAACAAATCACAGAAAAATCATAAAAATGCAAACTCAACTGATCTGGAATCCTTGTAACAAGATCTACAAATTTTGTAACATTCACATTTGCAGAAACTCAACCAAGTTTAATCTAGGGAAAAGATTAATAAAACCACCTTATGCATGTTCATGAAGTTCTGCTCATCAAATGACCTTGATTTTTGGATATGTTATCACTAATGGAATTTTAAGATCACAGTAAAAAGATGACACCAACCCAAAACAGTTATCATGTTGGAACAATCAAGATTCTCTAATCTGTTGTTAGTTTTCTCGAATTAATTCTGGAAAATAGGCACATGAACTTGCCCTGGAATTTTTACTGCGAGCATGTAAAACTAAAACACTGTTAATACCTAAATTTAAGATTTATTAGAGTTCATTTGCTATATACTGTGATTTATGCTTGTTTAATCAACTTAATTCCTTATATATAGTTCTTATGCTCAGAAAAATCCATGTTTATTTCTGGAGTCTCTTTTTATCTCTGTGTTCCTGTCTAAGAATTTTTAGCTGCATTTACTGAGTTTTGCCTTGGTGAATAATCATGCTTAGCATCTTAGGGCTAGATTTACTATTTTTGTTCTGAGTAATCTACAATGTTTCTGATCTTTATTTTTGGGCATGATCTTGTTTAGAGTATGTTCTACCTGTGATAAAAAGTTCAGATGCAATACTGGTCGGATGCATCTTGAGAAATTCATGCAAACTCATGTTAAATTAACTGAATAACTAATTTATCATAGTGAGCTAAATCTTGAAAAAATTTCTGGAGTATGTTTAACTCAGGACTAGTCTCTGGTAAAAATTTGAGAAGCAAATCCTTAGTAAAACTTTCTGTCGATTTAATCTTTGTTAATGGCTTGCTGTTTTTAATCTTTTTATCACCTCTGCTATATAAGTGTATAAAATCTGGAAAAATTTCAGTACTGAGTTTATGCTTTAGAGTTGCTTGCATAAAATTTGTAGCACCAGAATCCATGTTGAACATTCTGTACAAAAAGATGAATTAACTAGAGTAATCCTTTTGTATGAATAGTTATAGTTCTTGCTTTATGGTAGATGCTGAAATTTATACCCTGAATGTTCAAGTTTGAATCTGAGTTACTTTAGTGTTTCATCACTAGCTCTTTAGTAGTTGTGTTGTTAAGGAATAATGAAAGCATGCTATGTGTTGAAATTAAAAATGAAAACCCAAAACCCCACTCATTCATGAATAACCGTAGTTATGTTTGCTACTCTATAAACGATTGCCCATGCAATGAAATGTGAAATCATCACTAAATTAACTTTCATGGACTACAACTTTATCGTGAAGGAAAGAAATTATATCCCTGAATAACTCAAAATCTGGCATTGCATATAGAAACGGTTAACCTCGCGGACGGAGACTACGAACTGGTGCCCGCGGACTCTCGTGCGGAGCAGGAGGTTAATCTGAACTGTACTAACTTGTCCCAAGACCTGGGCCAAGCCCCAGAAGCTTTTCTGCCTGACAGTGCCCAAGAAGGCAAGCCCCGGAGCATAATCCCACTATTTTTTCCGAATTATCATTCTGCTATCTATTTATTAATGTATGGTAATAGTTGGTTTTCTGCAATTAAGTTCTCTAGGCGTTGATCGAAAACCCTAGATGCATGATCCATAGGAACCTATGTTTGATACCGGATCTTTTTATCGACTAGTTGCCAGGCTAAATAGGTACGGTAGAAGTCGAGTGGTTTCCTGCCTCTCGCGAGCAAATAGGAATTGTACCGACTTTAATTCCTGTTGAAATGTAAGGACAACGGGCGGGGTTGTGTAGTTGTGATACCCCGCTGGTGTAGTCAAAATTGGCTAAGGTCGCGGTGTGTGGCTCATTTCGCTAAGCGTTTGAAAGTACTAGCCACATACCGAGAAATATGGTAATCGGTAAGCTTAAGTACCTGATTGGACCGGCGAGTGGAACGATCTCGCACCCTCTTGGTAGAAGTAGGGTTTATTTTTATGTTGCGACGTACGGGTGCAGAGTGGTCGGACTCTGTAGTCGGGGAGGGTGTTCCGGATCCACGGACTGGAAAGAAAGGGGAAAAGTAGCGTGGGCGGGAGCGAAGTCGATCCCCATGCGTGTGGTCTAGGTTCCCCTGGCCAGGTTGAAATTCGATTCAGAATCGTCCGCCTCTCACGGCATGAGATTGCTTAATGATTTCGGTCACACAGAGTAACAAGTGGAACATGATGATGATAATACTGCTGGTTGATTAAATGATTGCTCTACCATGATTGTGTAGAGTTGGATGCAAATTTAGAATGGTTAATCCAACTAGAAAATGGCTAGATAAAATCGGAAAATAAGGACCAACTCTTAGTGGCATTTTTGGCAAAACAAACCCCACAAACCAAAAAGCCTTGCATGTCTAGTTATCGGACTATGTTATATCCGGTGACGGGTCAGTCTTGCTGAGTATTAGTATACTCAGCCTTGCTTGTGGCACTGTTTTTCAGGTACTAACTTTGAAGATCTGTTTGCGAGTCTTACTTGGCCTTGCACTCTGCCTCCGGGTTGGTCTGTTGAGTGGGATGGCCCTTCAGCTGGTGCTAATCACCCTCCCGCTGAGTGACGCATTCGTACGGGCTTTACCGATGCGTCACGTTATTTCGTTAGTTATCTTTTGATGCTTCCGCTGAACTTTGAGACTTGAATAATTTGAGGAGTTGGAACTCCGTAGTACTTCGCTAGTCTGAACATGGTTTGTAATAAATTTTCTTTCCGCTGCAATCACTCTGAGATGTATGAAATGGTTTGTGTTGTAATCTCTGGGCTCACCTTCGTGTGAGTGTTGTCTGCTGATCCTGGAATAGCGTGGCTTTTATCGAGGCTTCACTCGAGGAACTACCGGTGAGTGCCAAATTGGGTCAGAGTTGCTTAGCAACGAAGATCAGTGCACCCGGGCCCAGTAGTTTTGGGTGGTTCCGCCACAGCTGGCATCAGAGCTCGCAGACAGCCCACCAGGGATGGCAACCTCGGTTTTCAAAACAACAATTTAAAACTTGACTTCAAAGCTACTAAAGTTTTTGAAAGAGTTTAGGATCTCCAAGGACAAGTCTAGGACGTAAAGCCCTAGGGAATCTTATGGGTATAATCAGGTGGCTTATTTTGTATGGCTAACTTCCAGCACCTTACTTTTCAGTATTTAAATCCTGTAAGTTAAATTCTGCAACTACATCATCGCCACGAAGGTATGCTTACTCAGTCAGCTGAGGGAGTCTGACCTTCCCGTCGGTGATGCGAGCCGAACGCTGGAGCTCAAGCAGTGGCCTACTTGAGCTGCTGCCCATATACCAACTTCGGTTGAGTATATGGGGAGTAATGGTTCGAAATTGGAATTCAATTCCCCGTCAAAGACGGTACTCAGTCAATACGTTGTTTCGATAACGTATGCTTAACGTTGTCCATACGGCGGTAATGGTATGGATGCTGATTCTATAGTGATCGGTAATGTATGGGGACACTTTCGTGAGTGCTGGCACGAAAGGTTCATTTTATATGCTGTCAATCTTCTGCAGGTACGCTAACTCGAACTCGAATTATAGGCTATCTAACTATATCGAGTAGCTATATAGTGAGAGACGTAATATGTATGCCACCAAAGTCATCGCGTAAGACCAAGGTTACTTGGCAATTTTTCCTTGGTGAGGACGTATAGGTTCTGCATTCATTCTCAAAAAGATTAGCAAATAAATCTCGGGGGAAATCGCAAGCAAATCCGTTAAAACACTATCCTAGGGAGTATCCAGAAAGTCTGCAACCTGGTTTCCACGAATTTTAACCTTCTGATAAGTTAGTCAAATCGACTTGGGGTAGTAAGACTAAATGATGTTTCCTAAGTTATCAAGCTGCTGTAAAAGTTTGAAAAATTTTGAAGCCTTCTAGCATGGTATTTGTATTTTTGGATCAACCCTGTGTAAAACTGTTAACTCTGAACAGTCTATACAACCGAAATTTTTCGACCTTTATAAGTTGTTCAAACTAAACATCGTTCAACATGAAAGTTGTAGAAAACTAAGTGATGAGCTTACCATAAAAATTTGAAGAATTTTTGACGTCGGGATTGAGAGTTATAGTCAAAATACACCCACTCTGGACACTCAGTTTTCTTGGTTGACTTCACTCTGAATACCTGAGCATATCACCCCCATAGAATCCGAATTGAGCTTAGTGATGACTAGGTGAATTGTTCCTTAACATCAGAGGGACCTTGTGTAAATTTTTGAGAATTTTTGAAGCAAGTTCTCTACAGTTTTGGCCATTTCTTTCACTGTTCCAGAGTTAGTAGTTCTTGTTACCATCAGCTGATCCATCGGTCTTTTGTTGGGACAGATGGAAGAGCTGCTGGTCGTTGACGCGCAGGGGCACGTGCACTCCGCTTGCCTGCACTGGGACGGGTTTCCCCGCCGTCTTTGGGAGCTTTTGAGTGCAGCCGGTTACCTCCAGCCACCGGTTTACGATGGCCACGAGTTTGTGGAGGACGGAGTTCGTCGCTGCAGTGTGACGATGGTGATCCCGCAGCACCCGCTCAACGGGTGGGAGCCGATCGTGACTCAGATGGTCGGTCACTACCTACTGGACACCTGGGAGCTTACCGCCATGAGGGCGATGACCACCTTTTGCTCTTTGCGCCCTCTGGAGGTGGTTCTGACCGCGTTCGGGTTGTTCCCTGCACCTGACCCGGCAGACCGGCTTTGGCTCGACCGGATGGCACACGTGGACGTGGTCGCTACCCTTGACCCGGTCGGGGCACTTCGGACGACAGCGATGTGCTTGGATGGCCTTTACAGACTTCACACTTACCAGAGTTACGCCGTCGCTCAGTTGGTGGACCACGCTCAGGCCTTGCACCTGGCGGTCCAGCTGAGAGATGGGCAGCTTCAGGAGGCTAGTACCGAGCTCGAGAGCAGGGCTACTCTTATCGCCCAGCTCCACGGCCAGGTTCACGAGCTTCAGGACACTGTGTCGGATCGTGACGCTACGATCAACTTCCTGGAGGACCAGTTTCACGACCTGCAGCTTGAGATGGACGAGGCTCAGGGGCAGCTCCACGCGATACAGCACGCGCAGGATGCCCTTCACGCACCTCCCGACGAGATGCAGGTGGACGAGGAGGACGAGCCCCAGGAGATAGAGGGCGTTTCAGAGATGGACTCCGAGGACCAGGTGCCGCAGCCCGCACCGGTTGAGGTTCACACTCCCGCGGCGAGTGAGGCATCGGTCAACATGTAGACCGAGGCGCTGTTTCTTAGCTTTTGTAGACTCCTCTTAGTGTGGCCTACTTTTGGATCATGGCTACTAGGCTAACTTAGAGTTGAGTAACCCCCTTAGTACTAATATTAGGAGTGACCAGGTAGGAATGAGAGAACAATGGATGTAATGAATCCCTAATGCTACTAGTGTTAATTATCAGTGATCTGCAAAAAGCTGAAGGCAGCAGTTAGTTCGAATTTTTATCCTCTTTTCCTTTCGGATTTAGCTCCTGAGTTGAATACCAAAGTTGTTCCAAATTTCATCGGGAACCTGCTCGCAAAATTTCAGCTCAAACGGATCGGTATTGCAGGAGATAATCGCAAATTACAGAAGCTCTGTTTTCTGTGAAGCAGAAAAACCAGAGGAGGAGTAATTGAATTTTTCGACTAACCTACTCTGGAAATCTGACTTTGTGATGACTACCAAAGTTGTAGATCATGAAATTTCCTATCTCTTGTAAAATTTCCAAGTCCATATCATGTACCGAACTCCAGTTATGAGCGTTTTCGTATCGCTGGTTTTGCTGCACAACCTGAATAAGCAATTTCCAGTACTTCCATGTCATTTTGAGTTGTATATTCTATTTGAAATGATGATAATGATGAGCCTAATGCAAAAAGTACTCACATTTCAGATGGTTGGATCAACTCGAGGCACCCCTAGTGGTTTTGGAGCCGGAGGGAATGGCGATCCACCTCCACCTCCTCCACCAATGGGTATTGCTGAGGTTCTTGCTGCCCAGACAGAGATTTTGCGGCAGTTGGTTCAAGCTCAGCAACAACCGCGGGGTGGGCATCATGCTCATCACACACAAGAGGCGAGCTACCAAGATTTCCTCAGCACTCAGCCTCCGCTGTTCAATAAAGCGGATGAGCCTCTGGACGCTGACGCTTGGATTCGCACGATCGAGTCCAAGTTTTCTCTATTGACTACTCCTTGTTCCGAAGCGAACAAGACTCGCTATGCCGCGCAGCAGCTTCGCGGATCAGCTCGTATGTGGTGGGATCATTACCGCGAGATGCTACCGGCTGATCATATGGTGAATTGGAATGAATTCAAATTGGCTTTTCGAGATCATCATATTCCAGCGGGACTTCTTGACCGTAAGCTTAACGAGTTCTTGGCCTTGACTTAGGGCACTCGTACCGTGGTGCAGTATGCTCAAGTATTCCATCAATTGTGTCAGTATGCTGGACATCATGCCGATACCGACGCTAAGAAGCGTGAGCGCTTCCGTCGAGGCCTTAGTACCAAATTACAAGAGAGGCTAAACCTTGTCCGAGCAGACTCATTCAATGAATTGGTGAATATGGCCATATCTCAGGAGGATCTGATTTCTGCACACTGCGCTGAAAAGAAGCGCAAGGCACCTGCTGGACCCTCGAGTGCCTCTGCACCGAGGTATCGTATTGTGCAAAATAACCCACCCGCATCCTCTCAGAAGGCCCCTCAGCCAGGGCGTTGGATTATTAGGCCTCCTCAACAGCAGCAGCAGACTCGATTCGGGCTTCCCCAGCAAGCTCGATTTGCACCTCAGCAGCAGCCAAACGGCCCTAGGCCGAATGCTCAGCCAGCCGCTCGCCCTGATAATAATAACCGCTGTTTCATATGCGGGAGTCCGGATCACTTTGCCAAGATGTGCCCCCAGGCGGGACAATCTCAAGGGCAGGCTTCTCGCAGAAATGATCAGCACAAGGGCAAGAGGCAAACCATTCAAGTCAGGCAGGGTCGACTTAACTTCACCAACCTTGCTGACCTTCCTGAGGGAGCACCAATCATGCCGGGTACATTCTCTATAAACCAACACCCCACCGTTATCTTATTCGATTCTGGTGCATCTCATAGCTTCATTAGTTCTAAATTCGGAGCAAGGGTTGGGTTAGATTTCTGTCACACGAAAGGTTCATTCATGATATCTACTCCGGGTGGTAAAGTCGCATCAAACCAAATCGTTCATAATGCGCCACTTAGTTTGGGTAGTAAAACTGTTCCTACCACCTTGATATTGTTGCCACTAGAGGGTATGGACATTATACTAGGAATGGATTGGATGAAAAGACATGGGGTAATGTTAGATATTTCTTCCCGAGCCGTTGAAATAAATTCTCCAACTCATGGTCATTCGGTTCTATATTTACCACATCCTCAATGTCACCACTCTTGTGCCTATGCCATGAAAGATATTCGTCTCGAAGATATTCCGGTAGTCCGTGAGTATGTAGATGTTTTTCCGGAAGATTTACCTGGTATGCCGCCAGACCGGGATATCGAATTCGTCATTGAACTTCAGCCTGGTACAGCCCCTATTTCAAAAAGGCCATATCGAATGCCGCCTAAAGAATTGGCTGAACTAAAAATCCAGCTACAAGAACTGTTGGACAAGGGTTTTATCCGCCCAAGTGCTTCACCTTGGGGCTGTCCAGCATTGTTCGTAAAGAAGAAGGATGATAGTCTGAGGTTGTGTGTTGATTACCGGCCTCTCAATGCGGTGACCATCAAAAATAAATATCCACTTCCCCGCATTGATGTATTGTTTGATCAATTGGCTGGAGCAAAGATCTTCTCCAAGATTGATCTTCGTTCGGGTTATCATCAAATCAAAATTCGGCCTTGTGATATTCCCAAGACCGCCTTCTCAACCAGATATGGACTCTATGAGTACTTGGTTATGTCTTTCGGTCTCACCAATGCTCCGGCCTATTTCATGTATCTCATGAACTCGGTATTTATGCCGGAACTTGACAAGTTTGTCGTGGTTTTTATTGACGACATTCTGATCTATTCCAAAGATGAGGCAGAACATGAGCAACATTTGCGCATTGTTCTTCAACGTCTCAGAGATCATAAGCTGTACGCAAAATTCTCCAAGTGTGAATTCTGGCTGGACACAGTCAAATTTCTGGGTCACACTATATCTAGTGAAGGCATTTCAGTTGATCCCAGCAAAGTGCAAGAAGTGATGGACTGGAAACCTCCTACTTCAGTTCATCAGATCCGCAGTTTTCTCGGCTTGGCAGGGTATTACCGCAGATTTATTCCGGACTTCTCCAGAATTGCTAAGCCCATGACAGAACTACTAAGGAAAGATGTCAAGTTTAAATGGAACACGAAGTGTGATGAAGCATTCCATACATTGAGAGCACATCTAACCACTGCACCAGTCTTGGCTCAACCTGACAACAATAAACCATACGACGTTTATTGTGATGCTTCAGGCACTGGTCTTGGTTGTGTTCTAATGCAAGACAATCGGGTGATAGCTTATGCTTCCCGAGCTCTTCGGCCACACGAGTTAAATTATCCCACTCATGATCTGGAACTAGCCGCCGTTATTCATGCTCTCAAGCTTTGGAGACACTACCTTATGGGTACTCATTGCAATATCTATACCGACCATAAGAGTCTCAAATACATTTTCACTCAAAGTGAGCTGAATATGAGGCAACGAAGATGGCTGGAATTAATTAAAGATTATGATCTGGAGGTTCATTATCATCCGGGCAAGGCGAATGTTGTAGCCGATGCGCTCAGTCGCAAGGTTCACTGCAATTGCCTATCAATGGAGTCATATAATGACACATTGTGTGCTGAAATGCAAAGGCTGAAATTAGAAATTATTCCTCAGGGCTCTTTGAATCATATTTCGGTGGAACCAACACTCTATGACCAGGTCATCATGGCACAATTACACGACAAAAGTGTTGGTATCATCAAGTAGCAAGTAGTAGAAGGTGAAAATAAATATAAGTGTTTCCGAGTGGACCATAAAGGAATTTTGTGGTTCGAGGATCGCCTAGTCATTCCAAAGAATCATGACCTGCGGAAACAAATCCTGGACGAAGCACATCTCTCTAAATTCTCTATTCATCCGGGCAGCACCAAGATGTACCAAGATCTCAGGCAAAATTTTTGGTGGACTCGCATGAAGAGAGAGATTGCCAAATATGTCGCAGAATGTGACACCTGCCAGAGAGTGAAAGCTAGTCACTTGAAAGTTGCTGGAACTCTGCAACCTCTACCGATTCCGTCTTGGAAATGGGAAGATATCAGCATGGATTTCATCGTGGGCTTACCAAATACTTCTCAGCACCATGATTCCATTTGGGTCATTGTTGATAGGCTCACAAAGACTGCTCATTTTATTCCAGTGCATACTGAATATCGAGCCAAGAAATATGCTGAGATCTATATTGATCGGATTGTCTGCCTACACGGTATACCAAAAACAATTATATCGGATCGTGGTCCTCAGTTTGTGGCAAGGTTTTGGGAGCAACTTCAAGAGGCTCTCGGAACTAAATTAATTCGAAGCTCAGCTTACCATCCACAGACTGACGGACAGACCGAAAGGGTGAATCAAATTCTTGAAGATATGCTTCGAGCATGTGTCATCCATTATGACAAAAACTGGGACAAATGTTTATCCTTGGCTGAGTTTTCTTATAACAACAGCTATCAGGCCAGTCTGAAGATGGCACCCTTCGAGGCCTTGTATGGTCGACGGTGTCGAACTCCTTTGAGTTGGTCCCAGACTGGAGAACGTCAAATCTTTGGACCTGAATTAGTGGTCGAGGCTGAAGAGAAAGTAAAAATAGTACAAGCAAACCTCCGAGCAGCCCAGTCTCGGCAAAAGAGTTATTTCGATAAAAGAAGGGATCCTTTGAAGTTCATGGTTGGTAATCACGTCTATTTACGAGTGTCCCCAACTCGAGGCGTTCAACGTTTCGGAGTTAGGGGTAAGCTCGCACCTCGCTATGTCGGGCCATACGAAATCATTGAAGAATGTGGACCCGTGGCTTATCATTTGCGACTTCCTTCACGACTTGCCGCCATCCATAATGTTTTCCACATATCCCAACTTAAGAAATGTGTTCGAGTTCCTACGGAAATCATTGATCAGCAGGAAATTTTAGTGGAGCCCGATCTCTCATATACCGAATATCCACTCAGAATTCTGGATCAAAAAGAGAGAGGTACTCATCGAAAGGTGGTAAAAATGTATAAAATTCAGTGGTCTCATCACACTGAAGAAGAAGCCACCTGGGAGACGGAGGATTATCTTAATCGACATTATCCGGGTTTCATTAGCTCCACCTCAGGTATATCATTTTTCCCGCCTCAATTCAATCATCCAATCTCGGGATGAGATTCTTTTAAGGGGGGTAGGTTGTGACACCTCAGGTGTCAATACTTTTAAATCCAATCAATACACCTTAGTTAAAGTTAAAAGAAAAATTTGGGAAACTAATTCAAAGAGAAAGGACCAAATAAAATACAAATCATACAAAAGAAATTAAAGGAAAAAGAGAAAGGAGTGAAAAGCTACTCAAAATTTAATTCAAAAATGTGCACAAAATTTTTGTTGGCACATGAGAGGTGTTTCAATTGACATGTGCTCAATTGAACTTCAGCCAAAATTAAGTCAAAAACTGAATAAAACTAAAGTCCTTTTGTGCAAATATGCAAATATACCAATAGTTCAAAATGTAAGTTTCAAATGAAAATTTGCATAACACAAAAGTTGTAGATCTTGAAAATTTAAGCAAAAGTGGTATTCAACACTTTTCCATTTGAGCCCTCCAATTAGGAGATAATTTTAGTTTACCGAGAGGTCCCTGGAATTTCAGAAATCACAAATATGCCCTTATCTCCATCTCTCTCTTTCCCGGCCTACTCTGTTCGCGCCGCCCGCCGTACGCCGCCGGTGGACTTCGTCCACCGCGCGCCCGCGGCCAAATGGACCCGGGGAAACCTCTCCACGCCACCTGGCCCGCCCCTTGGCGCCCACACGCGTCCCAGGCCGCTCCCCGAGCCGCCACGACACCCCCAGCCATGCGCCGCGCCGCTGCCTCCTCCGCCCGCTCGCCGTCGACTCGCCCAGGCCAAATCGACCGCCCCCAGTCACTCCATTCCTCACCCAGGAGCTCTTTGGCCTGTAAAGACCCCCAGAACCCCACAGTCGCGCCCCTTCTTCCCCTTCTTCCTCCTCCCGCCGCTCCGCCATGGCCGCCGAGATCCAGCTCGCGCGGACCGGCTAGCCCAGCCCCACATTGCCCCCTCCGACCACCGCAGAAGCTTCTCCACCTCCTAGTTACGCTCCACGCGTGCGGAATCGAACCCAAACCCCCTCCCGAAGCCGTTCCCCTTTTGCGCCGCCGCCGGCGAGCTCAGGCTCACCGCGGACCGGCCAGCTCCGGGGAAGACCGAGCCCGACAGCTACCCCAGAACCATCCACGAGCTCACGCGGTGCTCGTGCGCGCCTTGTGCCACTACCCCGAGCCCTTCTTCGCCTCCAGCGCCGGCGAACCGAACAACCGACCCGCCATCAACGCCGACGAGCTTGAACCTGTGCTCCAAACGCTCGAACGTCAACCAGGGTAGGTGTTCCTCGATCCTTTCTCCCCCGCGCGCCTCCCCGTGGCAGCCCCGGTAAGCCCTGCACCGCAGAACACCACCGGCAAGATGCCACGGCGGAGAAGGCCGGCGAAGGACCCGGTTGTAATTTCTTTTTTTCGTTTAAGGGTGTTTCTGCAAGTTTTTCAGTGTATACCAGTGAACTTCTAAAATGCGAAACAAATCACAAAAAAATCATAAAAATGCAAACTCAACTGATCTGGAATCCTTGTAGCAAGATCTACAAATTTTGTAACATTCACATTTGCAGAAACTCAACCAAGTTTAATCTAGGGAAAAGATTAATAAAACCACCTTATGCATGTTCATGAAGTTCTGCTCATCAAATGACCTTGATTTTTGGATATGTTATCACTAATGGAATTTTAAGATCACAGTAAAAAGATGACACCAACCCAAAACAGTTATCATGTTGGAACAATCAAGATTCTCTAATCTGTTGTTAGCTTTCTCAAATTAATTCTGGAAAATAGGCACATGAACTTGCCCTGGAATTTTTACTGAGAGCATGTAAAACTAAAACACTGTTAATACCTAAATTTAAGATTTATTAGAGTTCATTTGCTATATACTGTGATTTATGCTTGTTTAATCAACTTAATTCCTTATATATAGTTCTTATGCTCAGAAAAATCCATGTTTATTTCTGGAGTCTCTTTTTATCTCTGTGTTCCTGTCTAAGAATTTTTAGCTGCATTTACTGAGTTTTGCCTTGGTGAATAATCATGCTTAGCATCTTAGGGCTAGATTTACTATTTTTGTTCTGAGTAATCTACAATGTTTCTGATCTTTATTTTTGGGCATGATCTTGTCTAGAGTATGTTCTACCTGTGATAAAAAGTTCATATGCAATACTGGTCGGATGCATCTTGAGAAATTCATGCAAACTCATGTTAAATTAACTGAATAACTAATTTATCATAGTGAGTTAAATCTTGAAAAATTTTCTGGAGTATGTTTAACTCAGGACTAGTCTCTGGTAAAAATTTGAGAAGCAAATCCTTAGTAAAAATTTCTGTAGATTTAATCTTTGTTAATGGCTTGCTGTTTTTAATCTTTTTATCACCTCTGCTATATAAGTGTATAAAATCTGGAAAAATTTCAGTACTGAGTTTATGCTTTAAAGTTGCTTGCATAAAATTTGTAGCACCAGAATCCATGTTGAACATTCTGTACAAAAAGATGAAGTAACTAGAGTAATCCTTTTGTATGAATAGTTATAGTTCTTGCTTTATGGTAGATGCTGAAATTTATACCCTGAATGTTCAAGTTTGAATCTGAGTTACTTTAGTGTTTCATCACTAGCTCTTTAGTAGTTGTGTTGTTAAGGAATAATGAAAGCATGCTATGTGTTGAAATTAAAAATGAAAACCCAAAACCCCACTCATTCATGAATAACCGTAGTTATGTTTGCTACTCTATAAACGATTGCCCATGCAATGAAATGTGAAATCATCACTAAATTAACTTTCATGGACTACAACTTTATCGTGAAGGAAAGAAATTATATCCCTGAATAACTCAAAATCTGGCATTGCATATAGAAACGGTTAACCTCGCGGACGGAGACTACGAACTGGTGCCCGCGGACTCTCGTGCGGAGCAGGAGGTTAATCTGAACTGTACTAACTTGTCCCAAGACCTGGGCCAAGCCCCAGAAGCTTTTCTGCCTGACAGTGCCCAAGAAGGCAAGCCCCGGAGCATAATCCCACTATTTTTTCCGAATTATCATTCTGCTATCTATTTATTAATGTATGGTAATAGTTGGTTTTCTGCAATTAAGTTCTCTAGGCGTTGATCGAAAACCCTAGATGCATGATCCATAGGAACCTATGTTTGATACCGGATCTTTTTATCGACTAGTTGCCAGGCTAAATAGGTACGGTAGAAGTCGAGTGGTTTCCTGCCTCTCGCGAGCAAATAGGAATTGTACCGACTTTAATTCCTGTTGAAATGTAAGGACAACGGGCGGGGTTGTGTAGTTGTGATACCCCGCTGGTGTAGTCAAAATTGGCTAAGGTCGCGGTGTGTGGCTCATTTCGCTAAGCGTTTGAAAGTACTAGCCACATACCGAGAAATATGGTAATCGGTAAGCTTAAGTACCTGATTGGACCGGCGAGTGGAACGATCTCGCACCCTCCTGGTAGAAGTAGGGTTTATTTTTATGTCGTGACGTACGGGTGCAGAGTGGTCGGACTCTGTAGTCGGGGAGGGTGTTCCGGATCCACGGACTGGAAAGAAAGGGGAAAAGTAGCGTGGGCGGGAGCGAAGTCGATCCCCATGCGTGTGGTCTAGGTTCCCCTGGCCAGGTTGAAATTCGATTCAGAATCGTCCGCCTCTCACGGCATGAGATTGCTTAATGATTTCGGTCACACAGAGTAACAAGTGGAACATGATGATGATAATACTGCTGGTTGATTAAATGATTGCTCTACCATGATTGTGTAGAGTTGGATGCAAATTTAGAATGGTTAATCCAACTAGAAAATGGCTAGATAAAATCGGAAAATAAGGACCAACTCTTAGTGGCATTTTTGGCAAAACAAACCCCACAAACCAAAAAGCCTTGCATGTCTAGTTATCGGAC
The DNA here is from genome assembly GCF_016808335.1 of Panicum virgatum. Lineage (NCBI taxonomy): Eukaryota > Viridiplantae > Streptophyta > Magnoliopsida > Poales > Poaceae > Panicum > Panicum virgatum. The sequence continues at coordinate 37,811,852 of NC_053138.1, read as the reverse complement.
TATGTTATATCCGGTGACGGGTCAGTCTTGCTGAGTATTAGTATACTCAGCCTTGCTTGTGGCACTGTTTTTCAGGTACTAACTTTGAAGATCTGTTTGCGAGTCTTACTTGGCCTTGCACTCTGCCTCCGGGTTGGTCTGTTGAGTGGGATGGCCCTTCAGCTGGTGCTAATCACCCTCCCGCTGAGTGACGCATTCGTACGGGCTTTACCGATGCGTCACGTTATTTCGTTAGTTATCTTTTGATGCTTCCGCTGAACTTTGAGACTTGAATAATTTGAGGAGTTGGAACTCCGTAGTACTTCGCTAGTCTGAACATGGTTTGTAATAAATTTTCTTTCCGCTGCAATCACTCTGAGATGTATGAAATGGTTTGTGTTGTAATCTCTGGGCTCACCTTCGTGTGAGTGTTGTCTGCTGATCCTGGAATAGCGTGGCTTTTATCGAGGCTTCACTCGAGGAACTACCGGTGAGTGCCAAATTGGGTCAGAGTTGCTTAGCAACGAAGATCAGTGCACCTGGGCCCAGTAGTTTTGGGTGGTTCCGCCACAGCTGGCATCAGAGCTCGCAGACAGCCTACCAGGGATGGCAACCTCAGTTTTCAAAACAACAATTTAAAACTTGACTTCAAAGCTACTAAAGTTTTTGAAAGAGTTTAGGATCTCCAAGGACAAGTCTAGGACGTAAAGCCCTAGGGAATCTTATGGGTATAATCAGGTGGCTTATTTTGTATGGCTAACTTCCAGCACCTTACTTTTCAGTATTTAAATCCTGTAAGTTAAATTCTGCAACTACATCATCGCCACGAAGGTATGCTTACTCAGTCAGCTGAGGGAGTCTGACCTTCCCGTCGGTGATGCGAGCCGAACGCTGGAGCTCAAGCAGTGGCCTACTTGAGCTGCTGCCCATATACCAACTTCGGTTGAGTATATGGGGAGTAATGGTTCGAAATTGGAATTCAATTCCCCGTCAAAGACGGTACTCAGTCAATACGTTGTTTCGATAACGTATGCTTAACGTTGTCCATACGGCGGTAATGGTATGGATGCCGATTCTATAGTGATCGGTAATGTATGGGGACGCTTTCGTGAGTGCTGGCACGAAAGGTTCATTTTATATGCTGTCAATCTTCTGCAGGTACGCTAACTCGAACTCGAATTATAGGCTATCTAGCTATATCGAGTAGCTATATAGTGAGAGACGTAATATGTATGCCACCAAAGTCATCGCGTAAGACCAAGGTTACTTGGCAATTTTTCCTTGGTGAGGACGTATAGGTTCTGCATTCATTCTCAAAAAGATTAGCAAATAAATCTCGGGGGAAATCGCAAGCAAATCCGTTAAAACACTATCCTAGGGAGTATCCAGAAAGTCTGCAACCTGGTTTCCACGAATTTTAACCTTCTGATAAGTTAGTCAAATCGATATGGGGTAGTAATACTAAATGATGTTTCCTAAGTTATCAAGCTGCTGTAAAAGTTTGAAAATTTTTGAAGCCTTCTAGCATGGTATTTGTATTTTTGGATCAACCCTGTGTAAAACTGTTAACTCTGAACAGTCTATACAACCGAAATTTTTCGACCTTTATAAGTTGTTCAAACTAAAAATCGTTCAACATGAAAGTTGTAGACAACTAAGTGATGAGCTTACCATAAAAATTTGAAGAATTGTTGACGTCGGGATTGAGAGTTATAGTCAAAATACACCCACTCTGGACACTCAGTTTTCTTGGTTGACTTCACTCTGAATACCTGAGCATATCACCCCCATAGAATCCGAATTGAGCTTAGTGATGACTAGGTGAATTGTTCCTTAACATCAGAGGGACCTTGTGTAAATTTTTGAGAATTTTTGAAGCAAGTTCTCTACAGTTTTGGCCATTTCTTTCACTGTTCCAGAGTTAGTAGTTCTTGTTACCATCAGCTGATCCATCGGTCTTTTGTTGGGACAGATGGAAGAGCTGCTGGTCGTTGACGCGCAGGGGCACGTGCACTCCGCTTGCCTGCACTGGGACGGGTTTCCCCGCCGTCTTTGGGAGCTTTTGAGTGCAGCCGGTTACCTCCAGCCACCGGTTTACGATGGCCACGAGTTTGTGGAGGACGGAGTTCGTCGCTGCAGTGTGACGATGGTGATCCCGCAGCACCCGCTCAACGGGTGGGAGCCGATCGTGACTCAGATGGTCGGTCACTACCTACTGGACACCTGGGAGCTTACCGCCATGAGGGCGATGACCACCTTTTGCTCTTTGCGCCCTCTGGAGGTGGTTCTGACCGCGTTCGGGTTGTTCCCTGCACCTGACCCGGCAGACCCGCTTTGGCTCGACCGGATGGCACACGTGGACGTGGTCGCTACCCTTGACCCGGTCGGGGCACTTCGGACGACAGCGATGTGCTTGGACGGCCTTTACAGACTTCACACTTACCAGAGTTACGCCGTCGCTCAGTTGGTGGACCACGCTCAGGCCTTGCACCTGGCGGTCCAGCTGAGAGATGGGCAGCTTCAGGAGGCTAGTACCGAGCTCGAGAGCAGGGCTACTCTTATCGCCCAGCTCCACGGCCAGGTTCACGAGCTTCAGGACACTGTGTCGGATCGTGACGCTACGATCAACTTCCTGGAGGACCAGTTTCACGACCTGCAGCTTGAGATGGACGAGGCTCAGGGGCAGCTCCACGCGATACAGCACGCGCAGGATGCCCTTCACGCACCTCCCGATGAGATGCAGGTGGACGAGGAGGACGAGCCCCAGGAGATAGAGGGCGTTTCAGAGATGGACTCCGAGGACCAGGCGCCGCAGCCCGCACCGGTTGAGGTTCACACTCCCGCGGCGAGTGAGGCATCGGTCAACATGTAGACCGAGGCGCTGTTTCTTAGCTTTTGTAGACTCCTCTTAGTGTGGCCTACTTTTGGATCATGGCTACTAGGCTAACTTAGAGTTGAGTAACCCCCTTAGTACTAATATTAGGAGTGACCAGGTAGGAATGAGAGAACAATGGATGTAATGAATCCCTAATGCTACTAGTGTTAATTATCAGTGATCTGCAAAAAGCTGAAGGCAGCAGTTAGTTTGAATTTTTATCCTCTTTTCCTTTCGGATTTAGCTCCTGAGTTGAATACCAAAGTTGTTCCAAATTTCATCGGGAACCTGCTCGCAAAATTTCAGCTCAAACGGATCGGTATTGCAGGAGATAATCGCAAATTACAGAAGCTCTGTTTTCTGTGAAGCAGAAAAACCAGAGGAGGAGTAATTGAATTTTTCGACTAACCTACTCTGGAAATCTGACTTTGTGATGACTACCAAAGTTGTAGACCATGAAATTTCCTATCTCTTGTAAAATTTCCAAGTCCATATCATGTACCGAACTCCAGTTATGAGCGTTTTCGTATCGCTGGTTTTGCTGCACAACCTGAATAAGCAATTTCCAGTACTTCCATGTCATTTTGAGTTGTATATTCTATTTGAAATGATGATAATGATGAGCCTAATGCAAAAAGTACTCACATTTCAGATGGTTGGATCAACTCGAGGCACCCCTAGTGGTTTTGGAGCCGGAGGGAATGGCGATCCACCTCCACCTCCTCCACCAATGGGTATTGCTGAGGTTCTTGCTGCCCAGACAGAGATTTTGCGGCAGTTGGTTCAAGCTCAGCAACAACCGCGGGGTGGGCATCATGCTCATCACGCACAAGAGGCGAGCTACCAAGATTTCCTCAGCACTCAGCCTCTGCTGTTCAATAAAGCGGATGAGCCTCTGGACGCTGACGCTTGGATTCGCACGATCGAGTCCAAGTTTTCTCTATTGACTACTCCTTGTTCCGAAGCGAACAAGACTCGCTATGCCGCGCAGCAGCTTCGCGGATCAGCTCGTATGTGGTGGGATCATTACCGCGGGATGCTACCGGCTGATCATATGGTGAATTGGAATGAATTCAAATTGGCTTTTCGAGATCATCATATTCCAGCGGGACTTCTTGACCGTAAGCTTAACGAGTTCTTGGCCTTGACTCAGTGCACTCGTACCGTGGTGCAGTATGCTCAAGTATTCCATCAATTGTGTCAGTATGCTGGACATCATGCCGATACCGACGCTAAGAAGCGTGAGCGCTTCCGTCGAGGCCTTAGTACCAAATTACAAGAGAGGCTAAACCTTGTCCGAGCAGACTCATTCAATGAATTGGTGAATATGGCCATATCTCAGGAGGATCTGATTTCTGCACACCGCGCTGAAAAGAAGCGCAAGGCACCTGCTGGACCCTCGAGTGCCTCTGCACCGAGGTATCGTATTGTGCAAAATAACCCACCCGCATCCTCTCAGAAGGCCCCTCAGCCAGGGCGTTGGATTATTAGGCCTCCTCAACAGCAGCAGCAGACTCGATTCGGGCTTCCCCAGCAAGCTCGATTTGCACCTCAGCAGCAGCCGAACGGCCCTAGGCCGAATGCTCAGCCAGCCGCTCGCCCCGATAATAATAACCGCTGTTTCAGATGCGGGAGTCCGGATCACTTTGCCAAGATGTGCCCCCAGGCGGGACAATCTCAAGGGCAGGCTTCTCGCAGAAATGATCAGCACAAGGGCAAGAGGCAAACCATTCAAGTCAGGCAGGGCCGACTTAACTTCACCAACCTTGCTGACCTTCCTGAGGGAGCACCAATCATGTCGGGTACATTCTCTATAAACCAACACCCCACCGTTATCTTATTCGATTCTGGTGCATCTCATAGCTTCATTAGTTCTAAATTCGGAGCAAGGGTTGGGTTAGATTTCTGTCACACGAAAGGTTCATTCATGATATCTACTCCGGGTGGTAAAGTCGCATCAAACCAAATCGTTCATAATGCGCCACTTAGTTTGGGTAGTAAAACTGTTCCTACCACCTTGATATTGTTGCCACTAGAGGGTATGGACATTATACTAGGAATGGATTGGATGAAAAGACATGGGGTAATGTTAGATATTTCTTCCCGAGCCGTTGAAATAAATTCTCCAACTCATGGTCATTCGGTTCTATATTTACCACATCCTCAATGTCACCACTCTTGTGCCTATGCCATGAAAGATATTCGTCTCGAAGATATTCCGGTAGTCCGTGAGTATGTAGATGTTTTTCCGGAAGATTTACCTGGTATGCCGCCAGACCGGGATATCGAATTCGTCATTGAACTTCAGCCTGGTACAGCCCCTATTTCAAAAAGGCCATATCGAATGCCGCCTAAAGAATTGGCTGAACTAAAAATCCAGCTACAAGAACTGTTGGACAAGGGTTTTATCCGCCCAAGTGCTTCACCTTGGGGCTGTCCAGCATTGTTCGTAAAGAAGAAGGATGATAGTCTGAGGTTGTGTGTTGATTACCGGCCTCTCAATGCGGTGACCATCAAAAATAAATATCCACTTCCCCGCATTGATGTATTGTTTGATCAATTGGCTGGAGCAAAGATCTTCTCCAAGATTGATCTTCGTTCGGGTTATCATCAAATCAAAATTCGGCCTTGTGATATTCCCAAGACCGCCTTCTCAACCAGATATGGACTCTATGAGTACTTGGTTATGTCTTTCGGTCTCACCAATGCTCCGGCCTATTTCATGTATCTCATGAACTCGGTATTTATGCCGGAACTTGACAAGTTTGTCGTGGTTTTTATTGACGACATTCTGATCTATTCCAAAGATGAGGCAGAACATGAGCAACATTTGCGCATTGTTCTTCAACGTCTCAGAGATCATAAGCTGTACGCAAAATTCTCCAAGTGTGAATTCTGGCTGGACACAGTCAAATTTCTGGGTCACACTATATCTAGTGAAGGCATTTCAGTTGATCCCAGCAAAGTGCAAGAAGTGATGGACTGGAAACCTCCTACTTCAGTTCATCAGATCCGCAGTTTTCTCGGCTTGGCAGGGTATTACCGCAGATTTATTCCGGACTTCTCCAGAATTGCTAAGCCCATGACAGAACTACTAAGGAAAGATGTCAAGTTTAAATGGAACACGAAGTGTGATGAAGCATTCCATACATTGAGAGCACATCTAACCACTGCACCAGTCTTGGCTCAACCTGACAACAATAAACCATACGACGTTTATTGTGATGCTTCAGGCACTGGTCTTGGTTGTGTTCTAATGCAAGACAATCGGGTGATAGCTTATGCTTCCCGAGCTCTTCGGCCACACGAGTTAAATTATCCCACTCATGATCTGGAACTAGCCGCCGTTATTCATGCTCTCAAGCTTTGGAGACACTACCTTATGGGTACTCATTGCAATATCTATACCGACCATAAGAGTCTCAAATACATTTTCACTCAAAGTGAGCTGAATATGAGGCAACGAAGATGGCTGGAATTAATTAAAGATTATAATCTGGAGGTTCATTATCATCCGGGCAAGGCGAATGTTGTAGCCGATGCGCTCAGTCGCAAGGTTCACTGCAATTGCCTATCAATGGAGTCATATAATGACACATTGTGTGCTGAAATGCAAAGGCTGAAATTAGAAATTATTCCTCAGGGCTCTTTGAATCATATTTCGGTGGAACCAACACTCTATGACCAGGTCATCAAGGCACAATTACACGACAAAAGTGTTGGTATCATCAAGCAGCAAGTAGTAGAAGGTGAAAATAAATATAAGTGTTTCCGAGTGGACCATAAAGGAATTTTGTGGTTCGAGGATCGCCTAGTCGTTCCAAAGAATCATGACCTGCGGAAACAAATCCTGGACGAAGCACATCTCTCTAAATTCTCTATTCATCCGGGCAGCACCAAGATGTACCAAGATCTCAGGCAAAATTTTTGGTGGACTCGCATGAAGAGAGAGATTGCCAAATATGTCGCAGAATGTGACACCTGCCAGAGAGTGAAAGCTAGTCACTTGAAAGTTGCTGGAACTCTCCAACCTCTACCGATTCTGTCTTGGAAATGGGAAGATATCAGCATGGATTTCATCGTGGGCTTACCAAATACTTCTCAGCACCATGATTCCATTTGGGTCATTGTTGATAGGCTCACAAAGACTGCTCATTTTATTCCAGTGCATACTGAATATCGAGCCAAGAAATATGCTGAGATCTATATTGATCGGATTGTCTGCCTACACGGTATACCAAAAACAATTATATCGGATCGTGGTCCTCAGTTTGTGGCAAGGTTTTGGGAGCAACTTCAAGAGGCTCTCGGAACTAAATTAATTCGAAGCTCAGCTTACCATCCACAGACTGACGGACAGACCGAAAGGGTGAATCAAATTCTTGAGGATATGCTTCGAGCATGTGTCATCCATTATGACAAAAACTAGGACAAATGTTTATCCTTGGCTGAGTTTTCTTATAACAACAGCTGTCAGGCCAGTCTGAAGATGGCACCCTTCGAGGCCTTGTATGGTCGACGGTGTCGAACTCCTTTGAGTTGGTCCCAGACTGGAGAACGTCAAATCTTTGGACCTGAATTAGTGGTCGAGGCTGAAGAGAAAGTAAAAATAGTACAAGCAAACCTCCGAGCAGCCCAGTCTCGGCAAAAGAGTTATTTCGATAAAAGAAGGGATCCTTTGAAGTTCATGGTTGGTAATCACGTCTATTTACGAGTGTCCCCAACTCGAGGCGTTCAACGTTTCGGAGTTAGGGGTAAGCTCGCACCTCGCTATGTCGGGCCATACGAAATCATTGAAGAATGTGGACCCGTGGCTTATCGTTTGCGACTTCCTTCACGACTTGCCGCCATCCATAATGTTTTCCACATATCCCAACTTAAGAAATGTGTTCGAGTTCCTACGGAAATCATTGATCAGCAGGAAATTTTAGTGGAGCCCGATCTCTCATATACCGAATATCCACTCAGAATTCTGGATCAAAAAGAGAGAGGTACTCGTCGAAAGGTGGTAAAAATGTATAAAATTCAGTGGTCTCATCACACTGAAGAAGAAGCCACCTGGGAGACGGAGGATTATCTTAATCGACATTATCCGGGTTTCATTAGCTCCACCTCAGGTATATCATTTTTCCCGCCTCAATTCAATCATCCAATCTCGGGACGAGATTCTTTTAAGGGGGGTAGGTTGTGACACCTCAGGTGTCAATACTTTTAAATCCAATCAATACACCTTAGTTAAAGTTAAAAGAAAAATTTGGGAAACTAATTCAAAGAGAAAGGACCAAATAAAATACAAATCATACAAAAGAAATTAAAGGAAAAAGAGAAAGGAGTGAAAAGCTACTCAAAATTTAATTCAAAAATGTGCACAAAATTTTTGTTGGCTCATGAGAGGTGTTTCAATTGACATGTGCTCAATTGAACTTCAGCCAAAATTAAGTCAAAAGCTGAATAAAACTAAAGTCCTTTTGTGCAAATATGCAAATATACCAATAGTTCAAAATGTAAGTTTCAAATGAAAATTTGCATAACACAAAAGTTGTAGATATTGAAAAGTTATGCAAAAGTGGTATTCAACACTTTTCCATTTGAGCCCTCCAATTAGGAGATAATTTTAGTTTACCGAGAGGTCCCTGGAATTTTAGAAATCACAAATATGCCCTTATCTCCATCTCTCTCTTTCCCGGCCTACTCTGTTCGCGCCGCCCGCCGTACGCCGCCGGTGGACTTCGTCCACCGCGCGCCCGCGGCCAAATGGACCCGGGGAAACCTCTCCACGCCACCTGGCCCGCCCCTTGGCGCCCTCCCACGCCCACACGCGTCCCAGGCCGCTCCCCGAGCCGCCACGACACCCCCAGCCATGCGCCGCGCCGCTGCCTCCTCCGCCCACTCGCCGTCGACTCGCCCAGGCTAAATCGACCGCCCCCAGTCACTCCATTCCTCACCCAGGAGCTCTTTGGCCTATAAAGACCCCCAGAACCCCACAGTCGCGCCCCTTCTTCCCCTTCTTCCTCCTCCCGCCGCTCCGCCATGGCCGCCGAGATCCAGCTCGCGCGGACCGGCTAGCCCAGCCCCAAATTGCCCCCTCCGACCACCGCAGAAGCTTCTCCACCTCCTAGTTACGCTCCACGCGCGCGGAATCGAACCCAAACCCCCTCCCGAAGCCGTTCCCCTTTTGCGCCGCCGCCGGCGAGCTCAGGCTCACCGCGGACCGGCCAGCTCCGGGGAAGACCGAGCCCGACAGCTACCCCAGAAGCATCCACGAGCTCACGCGGTGCTCGTGCGCGCCTTGTTCCCCTACCCCGAGCCCTTCTTCGCCTCCAGCGCCGGCGAACCGAACAACCGACCCGCCATCAACGCCGACGAGCTTGAACCTGTGCTCCAAACGCTCGAACGTCGACCAGGGTAGGTGTTCCTCGATCCTTTCTCCCCCGCGCGCCTCCCCGTGGCAGCCCCGGTAAGCCCTGCACCGCAGAACACCACCGGCAAGATGCCACGGCGGAGAAGGCCGGCGAAGGACCCGGTTGTAATTTCTTTTTTTCGTTTAAGGGTGTTTCTGCAAGTTTTTCAGTGTATACCAGTGAACTTCTAAAATGCGAAACAAATCACAGAAAAATCATAAAAATGCAAACTCAACTGATCTGGAATCCTTGTAACAAGATCTACAAATTTTGTAACATTCACATTTGCAGAAACTCAACCAAGTTTAATCTAGGGAAAAGATTAATAAAACCACCTTATGCATGTTCATGAAGTTTTGCTCATCAAATGACCTTGATTTTTGGATATGTTATCACTAATGGAATTTTAAGATCACAGTAAAAAGATGACACCAACCCAAAACAGTTATCATATTGGAACAATCAAGATTCTCTAATCTATTGTTAGCTTTCTCGAATTAATTCTGGAAAATAGGCACATGAACTTGCCCTGGAATTTTTACTGCGAGCATGTAAAACTAAAACACTGTTAATACCTAAATTTAAGATTTATTAGAGTTCATTTGCTATATACTGTGATTTATGCTTGTTTAATCAACTTAATTCCTTATATATAGTTCTTATGCTCAGAAAAATCCATGTTTATTTCTGGAGTCTCTTTTTAGCTCTGTGTTCCTGTCTAAGAATTTTTAGCTGCATTTACTGAGTTTTGCCTTGGTGAATAATCATGCTTAGCATCTTAGGGCTAGATTTACTATTTTTGTTCTGAGTAATCTACAATGTTTCTGATCTTTATTTTTGGGCATGATCTTGTTTAGAGTATGTTCTACCTGTGATAAAAAGTTCAGATGCAATACTGGTCGGATGCATCTTGAGAAATTCATGCAAACTCATGTTAAATTAACTGAATAACTAATTTATCATAGTGAGTTAAATCTTGAAAAATTTTCTGGAGTATGTTTAACTCAGGACTAGTCTCTGGTAAAAATTTGAGAAGCAAATCCTTAGTAAAACTTTCTGTAGATTTAATCTTTGTTAATGGCTTGCTGTTTTTAATCTTTTTATCACCTCTGCTATATAAGTGTATAAAATCTGGAAAAATTTCAGTACTGAGTTTATGCTTTAAAGTTGCTTGCATAAAATTTGTAGCACCAGAATCCATGTTGAACATTCTGTACAAAAAGATGAAGTAACTAGAGTAATCCTTTTGTATGAATAGTTATAGTTCTTGCTTTATGGTAGATGCTGAAATTTATACCCTGAATGTTCAAGTTTGAATCTGAGTTACTTTAGTATTTCATCACTAGCTCTTTAGTAGTTGTGTTGTTAAGGAATAATGAAAGCATGCTATGTGTTGAAATTAAAAATGAAAACCCAAAACCCCACTCATTCATGAATAACCGTAGTTATGTTTGCTACTCTATAAACGATTGCCCATGCAATGAAATGTGAAATCATCACTAAATTAACTTTCATGGACTACAACTTTATCGTGAAGGAAAGAAATTATATCCCTGAATAACTCAAAATCTGGCATTGCATATAGAAACGGTTAACCTCACGGACGGAGACTACGAACTGGTGCCCGCGGACTCTCGTGCGGAGCAGGAGGTTAATCTGAACTGTACTAACTTGTCCCAAGACCTGGGCCAAGCCCCAGAAGCTTTTCTGCCTGACAGTGCCCAAGAAGGCAAGCCCCGGAGCATAATCCCACTATTTTTTCCGAATTATCATTCTGCTATCTATTTATTAATGTATGGTAATAGTTGGTTTTCTGCAATTAAGTTCTCTAGGCGTTGATCGAAAACCCTAGATGCATGATCCATAGGAACCTATGTTTGATACCGGATCTTTTTATCGACTAGTTGCCAGGCTAAATAGGTACGGTAGAAGTCGAGTGGTTTCCTGCCTCTCGCGAGCAAATAGGAATTGTACCGACTTTAATTCCTGTTGAAATGTAAGGACAACGGGCGGGGTTGTGTAGTTGTGATACCCCGCTGGTGTAGTCAAAATTGGCTAAGGTCGCGGTGTGTGGCTCATTTCGCTAAGCGTTTGAAAGTACTAGCCACATACCGAGAAATATGGTAATCGGTAAGCTTAAGTACCTGATTGGACCGGCGAGTGGAACGATCTCGCACCCTCCTGGTAGAAGTAGGGTTTATTTTTATGTCGCGACGTACGGGTGCAGAGTGGTCGGACTCTGTAGTCGGGGAGGGTGTTCCGGATCCACGGACTGGAAAGAAAGGGGAAAAGTAGCGTGGGCGGGAGCGAAGTCGATCCCCATGCGTGTGGTCTAGGTTCCCCTGGCCAGGTTGAAATTCGATTCAGAATCGTCCGCCTCTCACGGCATGAGATTGCTTAATGATTTCGGTCACACAGAGTAACAAGTGGAACATGATGATGATAATACTGCTGGTTGATTAAATGATTGCTCTACCATGATTGTGTAGAGTTGGATGCAAATTTAGAATGGTTAATCCAACTAGAAAATGGCTAGATAAAATCGGAAAATAAGGACCAACTCTTAGTGGCATTTTTGGCAAAACAAACCCCACAAACCAAAAAGCCTTGCATGTCTAGTTATCGGACTATGTTATATCCGGTGACGGGTCAGTCTTGCTGAGTATTAGTATACTCAGCCTTGCTTGTGGCACTGTTTTTCAGGTACTAACTTTGAAGATCTGTTTGCGAGTCTTACTTGGCCTTGCACTCTGCCTCCGGGTTGGTCTGTTGAGTGGGATGGCCCTTCAGCTGGTGCTAATCACCCTCCCGCTGAGTGACGCATTCGTACGGGCTTTACCGATGCGTCACGTTATTTCGTTAGTTATCTTTTGATGCTTCCGCTGAACTTTGAGACTTGAATAATTTGAGGAGTTGGAACTCCGTAGTACTTCGCTAGTCTGAACATGGTTTGTAATAAATTTTCTTTCCGCTGCAATCACTCTGAGATGTATGAAATGGTTTGTGTTGTAATCTCTGGGCTCACCTTCGTGTGAGTGTTGTCTGCTGATCCTGGAATAGCGTGGCTTTTATCGAGGCTTCACTCGAGGAACTACCGGTGAGTGCCAAATTGGGTCAGAGTTGCTTAGCAACGAAGATCAGTGCACCCGGGCCCAGTAGTTTTGGGTGGTTCCGCCACACTTACCACGATATACTCTAGCCACTATATCTGGCCTATCTTGTGGTGTTTGACCCGGCAATAATAGTTCTGTTATCTCAGGCCAATAAGGATTGCACGTCATAGTCACAAAATAATCTGGACGCCCATATCGTGCCACAAGTGTCATTGCATCCATGAATCTGCAACTAACATCTCGGTCACTACCAGGGAAGTCTTTAGATAGGATTACCCATTTTCCTGTCTTTAGACCTCTGGTCTCTCCGGAATCAAGAGTATCAAGTATTCCCTGGACAAAAAATTGTAAACAAATATTAAGATTTTTTTGTGGCCTAAAAAATAGTATATGAGTGACATAGTCACCACATGATGACATTACCTGATACAAATCTGCACGTATAATTTTTTGGTGTTCAGGATTCGAATACCAATCCAACCGCATGGACTCAATTTTGATAAACATGTCAACAATCCACTGTTGGAACAAACGACCACCATAGGCTACTGATGGGGGTAGCTTGCTTCTCCTTGATTCTGGCCTCCATTGATCCTGTTGCTTGAGTACTGGCTGTTTCCATTACCGAAGCTCGCGTTCGGCTGATTGAAGCCAGAACGGAAACTGTTCTTGGGTGGAAAGTGTGACGCGTTCCTGTTGCGAGGCTGACTCTCAAACTTCCTCTTGGCACGCTGGTGATCTTCCCATTCAAGTCTCTCCTTCACGATGGCAATACATCGATTCACCATGTGGCGATGTGTGGGAAACTCACATCCAACGACCACCTGGCAAATCCCGTGGAGCAAGCCGCGAAGAAACCAGAACCGCTTCTTCTCCTTAGTGTTAGTGTCATCTGGGGCGTACCTCATCATCTTCATGAAGTGACGCTCATATTCCTCCACCTTCATGGTACCCTGGATCATGGTGCGGAACTCCTAGGCCTTCTGGATCATGACTTGCTTCGGCACATGCTGGTTGCGGAATGCCTTAGCAAACTCATCCCAAGAGATGTGCGCCGGGTCGGCGTGCGAGTCATAGTAGCTGTCCCACCACAACTTGGCAGGACCCTCCAGCTGGTGCACAGTGATGGCGACACACTCTTCATCATTACAGTCGGTGAGGTCGAGCTTCGTCTCGATGATCCTAAGCCAATCATCGGCATCCATTGGGTCTTCTGATTAGCTGATAGTAGGAGCGTTCAGTCGGATGAACCTTTCAATCTTGCGGTGCAAACCTTCATCCTGGGCACCCTGGTGGCGACCTCCATTGTTGTTTCCTTATTCTGCCAGCTGGGTTAGGCGTTGGAGCCACTGAGTTTGGGCTGCCATAACCTCGGCGAAGTTAGGCGGCGGTGGCGGAGGTGGTGCTTGCTGATGGTTGTTTGTGCCGCTATCTCTTGGTTGTGGTGCGGGCGCTGCTTCGAAGTTGTTCTCCTCGTTGTTGTCACCTTCGTCATCTCCTTCTTCCACCTGTCCCACGGGGGATTGGAGGGGCTTGGGCAGCCAGGGCTGCACCTCTGCCACGCCCCGCAGGTAAAGCTCGTGCCGGGGCACGTCCACGTCCACGACCGGCTGGGCGGCCGCGTCCGTGTCCACGCACTGTAGTAGCAGCTTCCTCTCGAGCGGCTTCCTCGAAGCGGGCAAGCAGACGGTTGGACCTCTGGGTCGTCATCTTCTGAGAAGGATAGACGAAGAGCTAACTCGACACACTAGAAAAGAGCACCCAACTATCTACTACACTTAAGGATTAGAATCATAAGAGGCAAGCAAGATGCAATTAAGATGCAAGCACTCAAGCATTCAAACATTCCTAATCTAGCACACTTTTCTATCTAGTTCTTTTGTAACCGCTTCAAAGGGTAGTCTCTACTTCATAAAGCTCTGGGTCTCTCGGGATTCAACTGAGTTCACCTCCTTCCGATCCAAAAAGGGCTTCATAAAAAACTTCATCGACGCAGATAAGAGAATGAGTCAAGGAATAGAGGAAATTGAGTCACATGGTAGTCGTTAATAGTTCAAGGAGATATAGTAAGCAGAAAGAGTCATTCATAGTGTTCTAGATCTATCGGCCAGTCCTATGGCTCGTGCTACGGTCATGATAGTCCCAACTAAAATGACCTAGGTTTTCGAACGGAGAACCTGAATCCCTGTATCGTCATGATAGTCCCTGGATCTGTAGCTATCACATATAGAACTCATTTCAGGCAGTAGATCAGTTCATACTCACTTAAAAGATTCAAACATGGGTTTCATTATTACAAAATCCAGAGGATTTGCAGTACGAATCTTTTATTACAAGCCCCTGGGGCTAAAATGAAACAAACAGAAAACGGTAGCGGTAGCTGGTCTTCAGGCCATCCTTCATCTTGAACTTCATCTCCACAAGTAGCACTTGAGCGTAGCACGGGCTTCTAAGCTTCAGTCGTACCATCCGTCGATGTTGGCATTGAACTCCTGATCGGATCCTGCATCTTGCCAAACTATCCCCAAGGACGGGATAGGTTCACGTCACCATCCGTATGCAAGCTTTAAGTGGATGCAAGGGTATAAAAAGTAGCCAAGGATAGGCTGCCCATCCCAGGTCGGTGCAAGAACTCCCTCTCCCTGCACCTCATCTGACTCCATAGAGGAAAGTGGACTAGAGGGAGATAGAAATCAGGGTTTACTACTCTAAATGAAGTAACAGAAGAGTAGGAGATGTACATGACCGAGTACATGGCTATACGTATAGATTTCACACTGCAAGGGTTGTACACCTATACCCACTGGCCCCGAGTCCAGCCGGCAAGCTACTCC
The DNA here is from genome assembly GCF_016808335.1 of Panicum virgatum. Taxonomy (NCBI): domain Eukaryota; kingdom Viridiplantae; phylum Streptophyta; class Magnoliopsida; order Poales; family Poaceae; genus Panicum; species Panicum virgatum. The sequence continues at coordinate 37,796,650 of NC_053138.1, read as the reverse complement.
AACTGTCTCCGAAGCACCGGAACAAGACTAATTTCTACGGCACATTTCTGTCGCCCTAGGTTGGGATGCAACCCCCTCGTGGTTGGGGCGCCCTGGAGTTGTGTGGCCCTCCCCCTGCCTTCCGAAGTTCTACCAAGCGCCCATGCTTCTCCCGCATCGGGCCTCCCCCATACTACCCTACTCCTAACAGGTCTGGTGGCGCACATAGCTATCTCGGACCGGATCCACCATCACAATGGGTAAGTGGCGTGCACGAAAAGTCCTACAAATCTTAGATACCGCATATGTCCATAAGAGCCGGGGCAATCTCTCCTCACACAGTCCTCCGCAGTGGTCCGCCAAAGGCACCCATAATAGGTCTCGCCTCTCCTTGGCCACCCATAATAGGTATCGCCCCTCCTTCTCTTCCCGCACCCGCCACAGGTGCTCCCCAGAATGTGCCCAATACACATTCCCGGCCAGTAGCTTGCCCCCGCTAAAATCCCTATCTCTGACTCCTCACAAAGTGGGTCTCATTGTGGCAGAACCACCTGAATTATCCCGGCTCAAGTGCGCTGGCCATCACCATAAAGGCAACATCGACACAAACACACTTCAAACGGAACAATTCTTGGTCTGTCGGGTAACGTCCCGATACAACCACCGGTTTTCGGATCGAACAATCATACCCCGCACGATGGCGAGTGCAGAGATATTAAGAACCACATATTTTACAACACAAGCATAGTAGTTATTACAAACCAGTTCAAAGCATTATTACAGATCCAAACTCAGTAAACGTTATACAAGCCATAAGTTTAAAGTTCAGAGTTTAAAAGCAGCTGAAAGAAAACACGGCAGCTACAACACATCGCAAAAGTATTCCAAGCTAGCCCAAGCAAGGTATCACTCGTCAGGGTCATTGCCGGCCGAAGACGGATCCCATTCTACGGACCAGCCAAGAGGCAAGGAGCAGGGCCAAGACAGACTAGCGATCTGGTCCTCAAAACTCATACCTAAAAAAGGTTTCAACAGCAAGGCTGAGTATTCTAATACTCAGCAAGACTTAACCGTCAACGGGTATACTTAGCCCACCTAGCTAGACTATGCAGGGTTTTGTAAGGCTCTGGTTTCCTTTTGCTGAAAAGCAATAAAGAGTAGGTCCTTACTTCACATTTTAGCTTTCCATATTCTAGTTGATTAACCATTCTATGTAAGCAACTAATCCTATCCAACGATGGTAGAACTTTAGTCAAACATCAAGATTGATCATAGTAATGTTGCTCTTATTACTCTTTGTGGCAAAGGGATCAAGCAGTCCCAAACCGTGAGAAGCGGACGATTCGAATCGAAATTTGTTATCCTGGCCAGGCAGACCTAAAACACACATTTGGAACACCGTCGGGTCATTCCCAAACCACCGTTTACCTTTCATTCCGGCTTGTGGACAATGTCACTCTCCCCAACTACAGGGCACCAACCTCGTCCCTGCACCCGTGGTGTTGCGCAACATAAACATAAATAAAACCTATCTCTAAGAGAGAGTGAAAGTGTAACACCCGGTTTATAAAAGAACATAAACCGAGCAATCATATACGTGCCAGGATCAAGTCACACGTATATACAACAGTATGAACAGTATATCACAGCACATATCACGAATAAGACATAATAAATCGAAATACGAATGTTATTTATTACATTAATGACAAAAATGTCTGATACAGCGGAAGCGAAGTACAAATACGAATAAAGCTCTCCGAAGCTGAAGCAGGGCGCCACAGGGACATCGACTGGGAGACGAACACCTAGAAGTCCTCGTAGTCCTGGTAGCGCTGGACGAACTCCCTCGTGTCGGCAGGAACTGAGCAGCAGTAGCGTAGCCAGGAGGAAAAAGTTGAGAAGAGGCAAGAGTGAGTACACAACTTGTACTCAACAAGTATAACACAAACTATGAGGCTCTAAGGTTGGCTGACTCAACTGCATTAGCTTTTAAGTGTTGGCAAGATTTTATTAAAGCTATTTACTACGAGTTGATGAATTATCATTAACCCAGTTACATAGTAATTAATCAAGATTAAACATGTTACTACTGAGAACCAAACCGAAACCAAGCCACCAAGGTAACCCCGAGAGGCACCTCCCTCGTCGGAAGGAGACAACCCCACTAATCAAAAGGAGGATCTGGGCCGCTCATAACCGTGAGCACGGCTAGTATACCAGTTTTACACTCTACAGAGGTTGCACATCTTTACCCACAAGTCGTGAGCTACGCTAGAGGTTCATCACACTTCCTTAGGTGAGATGGCTAGCGACTCACTACGAGGCCATTACAAAGAATCTCATTGGTAAGGCGTAACCGCGAGAGTTAGGTCAGCGACGATGGGGCCCACCTCACGGGGGTACAAGCACAGGTACGCAAACCAAGCACAGACCAGCCGGAGGAGCAGGGACCATTGAAGCTTACTACTCTTGCCCCGGAGGTAAGTTACTCCAAACCAAAAAGACCTAATTAGTAAGCCAAGTCTATCCCATTCTAGCCTTGTGGTAGCGCTGTTGTCCCAGGTTGTCGCTCTATGAACCGGTCCTTATGGAGAGTGGCCAACCAAGCACTAAGCACCGTGTTGGCCCCCTAAACCATGTTTCTACAAAACATCTTTTAACGAGACGTGAGCCACTCATCCACACAGAGGGCCACTCTCAGAATTAAGTTCAAGTAAACCATTAATCGAATTAATTAAAAAGGACCAGAGTGTGTTATAGCGTAGCAACCTAGCACAACTAACCAAAATGCAACCCAAAGGTATATATAAAGGATATAAAGTGGCTAGGAAATCCTTATAGGCATACAGTATTAAAATGCAGTATGAAAATGTATTTAAAGTGATAGGTTGTTCATGTTACACTTGCCTTCCTCGTACTGCTCTGGCTGCTGCTCAAACTGCTCCGAAGATGGCTGCTCCGGGTACTGGTACTGGGGCTCCTCAGATGGATCAACGTCTACTCACGAACACATGGCCAAAACAATGCACGATAATAAGCATACGAGCAAACACTAACAAAAACTAAGGAACAGTACATCAATACATAAAAACAGCACACTAAACTAGTCTAAAACTATTCTACACGTTACAACAATCACGTGGATATAAAGAACGCTAAAAACGGAGCTAAAACGCATAATCTAGGCTAAAAACAAGTTCTAGGGGCTTATTTGTAAGAAAAACGGGGTTCCAGGGACTTTTCTGCTAAAACCGAGGGCCTAAATGTAAATAAACTAAAGCTTCAGGGTCTAACTCGCAAAAAGAACGAACCTGGACGGCGGGTCCTATTTTAAAGAAACTCAGGGGGTTATGTGCTAAAAACAGGACCAAACCGTAATTATTTCTCAAAAGGGGTGGACTGCGGGTTAAATCAGTAAAAGGCCGAGGGCTCTTATGCAAAAAGGACAGGCGAACCGGTAAGATTGGATCTAGGCGCTTGGATCTGGATCGGACGGTTCAGATCTAAATAACTGGGTTCTAATCTCGGCCGTTGTTTCAGGATCGGGCGGCGCAGGGGGTTTAGGCGCACGGGCGGCGGCGGGACACCGCCGGCGTGTCCTGTTCCGCGGCGGCGCAGCATGGGGCTCGCCGGAGTTCGTCAGATCCGACGTTCTGGGGCTAGTTTTGGCATGCGGTTTGGCCTGGGAGATAGTACGCCTCATGCGTAAACCACTGGGGCCCTCAACGAGGCGCTGCAGGGCTGGGAGAGGGACTCCCGCCGACATGGGCGGCTCGGCGGCGGTGGAGAAGTGCCGGCGAGCGTGGCCGGGGCACCTAGGGTGTGCTACAGGTTCTAATCGCTAGCGCAAAAGAAACAGGGAAGTAAAGGCGTGCTCACCGAGGCTCGGAACGGTAGGGAGCGTGGCGCAGGGGAGATCGTCGGCGAAGCCCGGCGGCGGGATGTGGCGGAGCTCGGGAAAAGGGTCGACGCAGGGGCGCGCTGGGCTCCTGGACTCCTTGGGTCGGCGCGGGGCGCTCCTGCGGCGGCGGTGGAAGGGTCAACGCGACCAGAGCATAACCGGCGGCGAGCAATTGCTCGAAGATTCGCTCACCTGCGGCGGGTCTTGGCGAGAAATCCTACGCGCGCAGGGGCTGGGGTCAGCGAATGCGAGCTCGGAGGCGTTCCTGGAGTCGACGTGGGGCTTCTGCGCGGCTCCGGTGTGCTGGGGTGGGGTGATGTGGCGGAGCAGCGACGGCGCCGTGGCTCGGCACGGCGGCGGGCTAGGGTTAGGGAGGCGGCGCTGGGGGGATTGGGATGCGGGGGTCCGTGGGGTGCTAATTAAAGGCCGGCGGGTGACATGGGCGTGCGCGCCCGCGGTTGGAAGGCCGGCGCGATCGGGGCCGGGGATCTCGGCTTCGGTTGCGCGAGGAAGGCAAAGCTGGCGGGCGGGGCCCACGGGTCAGCGGTGGGAGGAGAGGGGCGATGCTCGGGCGGTGAGCGAAGGCTGGCTGACGTGCGGGCCCAGGTGGTCAGCGGGGTGAGGCGGTGGCGCATGCTTGCGGGCCGAGCGCCGCGCGGGTGAGCTGGGCCGTGCGGAGGAGAGGGCGAAGTGGTCCTGCGTGGGGGGAGAAAGGAACTGGGCCAGGAGGGAAGGATGTGGGCCGCAGGGGAGAGAGGGGGAGACCTGGGCCGCGCTGGGCCGGCTTGGGTTCTTGGGCTGGGTTGGTTTTCTATTTATCTGGGTTTTTCTCATTTCTATTTCTAAACTTTTCTATTCCTAATTCAAACAAGGTTTGAATTCAAATACAAATTTGAATTCAACCACACTCAAATCATTGAAAGTTGCACCAGCATGAATGCAACATCAAAATTTAAACCTATGATAAAATTTTAATTACTTATACAACAAAATTTTAGATTAAATGCAAGTCTAACACAATAAACCTTAGAAATTTAAATAAAGCCAATTAAACTTATTATTAAATGCTGAAATTTAAATTAGGGTGTTACAGACCCTACGCCCTTAAAGAAATCACGTCCCCGAGATTTAGCTGGGCTGGCTAGCAAAGAGATCTGGATATGTCTTCTTCAACTCATCTTCTCGCTCCCAAGTAGCCTCAGCTTCACTGTGGTGACTCCACTGAACTCTGCACATCTTGATGCGCTTGTTCCGGGTAACCCTTTCTGATGTCTCCAAAATCTTCACCGGATGCTCAGTATAAGTCAGATCTTCCTGCACATCGACTCCATCCAGGGGTGCCTGCTCCTCGGGTACTCGCAAACACCTCTTCAGCTGAGATATATGGAAGACATCATGAACTCCTGAGAGGCTGAGAGGTAACTCCAGGCGATAAGCAACTTCGCCTTTCCGCTCTAGCACCTTGAATGGACCAACATACCGAGGTGCTAACTTCCCTTTGACATTGAATCTGCGGATTCCTCTCATCGGAGACACCTTCAGGTACACATAGTCACCAACACTGAAAGTCAGGTCTCTCCGTTTGCCATCAGCATAGCTCTTCTGTCTGCTCTGTGCAATCCTCAGATTTTCTCACACAGCCTGGACCATCTGCTCTGCATCATCTATGATCTCAGGGCCAAAGAGCTGCTTCTCACCAATCTGATCCCAATAGAGAGGAGTCCTGCACTTTCTGCCATACAATGCCTCGAAGGGGGACTTCTTCAGACTGGCCTGGTAGCTGTTGTTATATGAGAACTCAACATAAGACAGGCACTTATCCCAACTAGTACCATACTGAATAGCACAAGCCCTCAGCATATCCTCCAACACTTGGTTGGTTCTCTCCGTCTGCACATCTATCTGAGGGTGATAAGCCGTACTGAAACGCAGCTTCGTATCCAACGAATCATGGAGCTGCTCCCAGAACCGAGAAGTGAACTGAGACCCTCTGTCAGATATGATTTTCTTGGGCACACCATGCAAGCAGACAATCCGAGAGATGTACAACTCTGCAAGTCTAGCACCGGAGTAAGTAGTGTTCTCTGGAATGAAGTGAGCAACCTTCGTCAGTCGATCCACTACTACCCAAATGGAGTTGTACCCTTTCTGAGTACGAGGCAATCCAACAATGAAGTCCATAGTGATCTCCTCCCATTTCCACTCTGGAATCTTCAAAGGCTGTAACAGACCTGCTGGCCTCTGATGCTCAGCTTTGACACGCTGACAGGTGTCACAAATAGCCACGTACTCTGCCACTGAACGCTTCATCCCATACCACCAGAAATGTTCCTTCAGATCATAATACATCTTCGTGCTGCCCGGATGAATAGAGTAAGCTGTATCATGGGCCTCACTCAGAATCAACTTCCGGAGATCCTTCACATCTGGCACACAGATCCGGTTCTTGTACCACAAAGTACCCTGATCATCCTCTCTGAAATGAGGAGCCTTGCCCTTCTTGAGCAACTCACGAATCTCCTGCAGCTTCTCATCATCTTTCTGATGCTGCCTGATCTCTGACTCTAGAGTCGGTACTGCCTCAAACGCTGCAATGGAAGTATGATGCAAGAAGCCCAGACTCAACTGCTCGAACTCCTCGCATAACTCTGGAGGCATCTGGAAAGCCACGGCCATGTTGACATAACTTCTTCTGCTCAGAGCATCTGCTACAACATTGGCCTTGCCCGGATGATAGTGAATCTCCAGGTCATAATCCTTGACTAACTCTAGCCATCTTCTCTGCCGCATGTTCAGCTCATTCTGCGTGAAAATGTACTTGAGGCTCTTGTGATCAGTGTAGATATCACACCGCTGTCCATACAAGTAATGCCTCCAAATCTTCAGAGCATGCACAACTGCGGCTAACTCAAGATCATGAGTGGGATAATTTAGCTCATGCCGACGTAACTGCCGTGAAGCATAAGTGATCACTCTGCCCTCCTGCATCAGGACACACCCAAGACCATCCTTCGAAGCATCACAATATACCGTGAACCTCTTCATCTGGTCTGGCAGAGTCAGGACTGGCGCCATAGTCAACCTCTTCTTCAGCTCATCAAAGGCCTTTTGACGCTCATCAGTCCATAGGAATGCCACATTCTTCTCTAGCAAAGAAGTCAAAGGTTTCGCGATCTTGGAGAAATTCTCAATGAACCTCTGATAATATCCAGCTAAGCCCAAGAAAGACCTGACTTCCTTTACTGTCTGCGGTGTCTCCCACTCGAGTACATCCTTCACCTTGCTCGGATCAACAGCAATGCCCCCCTGAGAGATAACATGACCGAGGAATGGGACCTCGTCAATCCAGAACTCGCACTTGCTGAACTTAGCATACAGCTGATGCTCTCTCAATCTCTGCAATACGAGTCTCAGATGCTCCTCATGCTCTTCTTCTGTCTTGGAGAAGATCAGAATATCATCAATGAAAATCACCACAAAGTCATCCAGATAATCCATGAAGACCATGTTCATCAGATGCATGAAGAAAGCCGGGGCATTAGTCAAGCCGAAGGACATGACCGTATACTCATATAGCCCATACTTGCAAGTGCATGCCGTCTTCGGAATATCCCCAGGACGGATCCTCAGCTAAAAATAACCCAAACGAAGATCAATCTTCGAGAATATACGAGCACCTCGAAGCAAATTCAAGAGATCCTCAATACGGGGCAGTGGATGCTTGTTCTTGATAGTGACTGCATTCAGCTCCCGATAATCCACACACATCCTCTTCGAGCCATCCTTCTTATCTACCAGCAACAACGGAAAAGCCCAAGGAGAGAAGCTGCGACGGATATAGCCCTTGGCTAGCAACTCATCAATAGTCTTCTTAACTTCTTCATGCTCTATAGGTGCCATACGGTAGGGCCGCTTTGCAATAGGAGCTGTGCCAGGCAAGAGATCAATACAAAACTCAATGGCGCGTTCAGGCGGCATACCTGGCAGATCATCCGGAAAGACATCCGGGAATTCAGACACCACTCGAATAACGTCCGTGGGTCTAGCCTCCATCTGATGAAGAAATCCAGAAGGCTCTACTGCACTGATAACAACCTCTTGGCCACTGGAAGCTCATAGCAAGACTGTCCTCTGAGCACAATCTATCCGAACTCCCCACTTGGCCAGAGTCTCCATTCCCAGAATGACATCAATGCCCTTGATGTCTAGCACCATCAGATCAGTACAAAACTCTACTCCCCTCAAGGAAACACTGACTCTCGGGTAGTAAGTGTGAGACCTCAACTGTCCTCCCGGTGAAGATACTAACAGGCACCTCTTTAATGTGCTAGTATGAATACCATGATGCTCGACAAAAGACTGAGTAATGAAGGAATGCATAGCACCAGTATCAAAAAGCACTGTAGCTGGATATGAATTAACCATGAACGTACCAATAACCACGTTGGGAGCCTCGGCTGCTGACTCGGCCGTCACGTGGTTCACTCTGCCCTGAAGTGGCGCCCTGGGCTGAGCTGAGCGCCCCTGCTGTCCCGCTTGCGCCTTCCGGGGGCAAGCGTTGGCGTAGTGCCCCGGCTGGCCGCAGTGAAAGCAGGTGCGAGGGGGTCCCTGAGCCTGCTATCCGGTAGGAGCTGCCGAACGTGGAGCCTGCGGTGCTGGTGGAGCGGGTGGAGCACGAGCCGGAGGCGCCGGTAGCCTCGGGCCCTGACCTGCCTGCTGCTGTCGAGGCGGGTACTGCTGCGGTGGCCTCTGCTGGTACTGCTGAGGAGGCCGGTACTGAGGCTGCTGGTACTGCTGACGCTGCTGGAGGCGAGGACGAGTGTTGCTGCCGGAAGCAACGGGGACAACCTTCCTCTTCTTGTCCTCCATCTCCAGGTGCTTGCGCTCAGTGTTGAGCGCGCTGTCAACCAGATGGTTGAAGTCGTCAAAGCGGAGGTTGAGCAGCGCGTACTGGAGGTAGTCCTCAAGACCCTCCATGAAGTGCTCCTGCTTCTTGCGGTCATCCGCAACATCGGCAGGGGCGTAGCGAGCCAGCTGAAGAAAGCGATCACGATACTCCGTGACCGACATAGTCCCCTGAAGTGACAAAGACAGATAGATATCGAAAGATTAACTCAAGATTCATAAGGATAGAACAAGGGGCATTAGCTCAAAAGAAACCGCTGAATGATTATATTTAAGATTACCTGCTTCAGTGCAAGGAACTCCTTCTGCTTCATCTTCATAACGCCCGCGGGGACGTTGTGGTTGCGGAACCGCTCCCGGAACTGGAGCCAAGTAAGAGACTCGCGGTCATGAACTGGGTGGGACTCCCACCAGTCCAAAGCTGCTCCTCGCAGCTGTCCTGCTGCGTACAGAACTCGCTCCCGATCATCGCACTGGGCGATGTCCAGCTGACGCTCCACTGCACGGAGCCAGTCGTCAGCCCGAAGAGGGTCGGACGTGTGAGAAAACGTCGGCGGGTGACCCCTCAGGAACTCAGCAAGCCTGTCGCGAGGCTGCGGCGGTGGAGGAGGCGGAGGCTGAGTGTGAGCCTGCTGAAGAGCCTGAATAGTATTGTTCAGGGTAGCCATCATCTGCATCTAGAGCTGGAAGTACTGCTCCGGAGTCAAAGGCGGCAGCATCGGGATCCCAGTCCCCTGGGTGTTCTGACCCTGGTTGTTCTGCCCCTGCTGGTCAGAACCACGCCTGGTGTTCACGATCTGATTTTGGACAAAAGATTTCACGAGTAAGGATATTGCAGGAATAAATTCAGATGGATATGATAACTCTTTGCGGAAAAAGAGTCAACCACGATAAAGTAGACAGGATAGAGTGGACTGTTTTACCCCCAACGATCTAACTCATTTTATTAATTAGTTAACTTTAACATGAGAGTGATTTTCTTTAAACAAATTTAAACCACTAAGCTATGCAATCATTCAAAAATCCAAATCAAACATGTAGCATAATAACAAGCAGACAATTTTCACAACTTAGCCGAGTTTAACATCCGACTCGACTAACCACAACGCGTCGCAAAACGTACTATCGTAATATTATAAAAGGGTCACCTAGCTTACTCATGGTGGTCAGATGATTGATTCAGGCCAAAGTCTATGAAAACTATTCTTCAGAGTGAGAAATCAAGGCAAGACGGGTAAAAAGTCATAGAAGTCAAGGGGTATAATAGTAAAAATAGTTTCAGCAAGCAAGGATTGGAGAGAAGAAGTCCTAAAACTCGACCAGTTCTATCTAGGCTTCGTCCTACAGTCGATACGGCTCTGATACCACTCTGTAACACCCGGTTTATAAAAGAACATAAACCGAGCAATCATATACGTGCCAGGATCAAGTCACACGTATATACAACAGTATGAACAGTATATCACAGCACATATCACGAATAAGACATAATAAATCGAAATATGAATGTTATTTATTACATTAATGACAAAAATGTCTGATACAGCGGAAGCGAAGTACAAATACGAATAAAGCTCTCCGAAGCTGAAGCAGGGCGCCACAGGGACGTCGACTGGGAGACGAACACCTAGAAGTCCTCGTAGTCCTGGTAGCGCTGGACGAACTCCCTCGTGTCGGCAGGAACTGAGCAGCAGTAGCGTAGCCAGGAGGAAAAAGTTGAGAAGAGGCAAGAGTGAGTACACAACTTGTACTCAACAAGTATAACACAAACTATGAGGCTCTAAGGTTGGCTGACTCAACTGCATTAGCTTTTAAGTGTTGGCAAGATTTTATTAAAGCTATTTACTACGAGTTGATGAATTATCATTAACCCAGTTACATAGTAATTAATCAAGATTAAACATGTTACTACTGAGAACCAAACCGAAACCAAGCACCAAGGTAACCCCGAGAGGCACCTCCCTCGTCGGAAGGAGACAACCCCACTAATCAAAAGGAGGATCTGGGCCGCTCATAACCGTGAGCACGGCTAGTATACCAATTTTACACTCTGCAGAGGTTGCACATCTTTACCCACAAGTCGTGAGCTACGCTAGAGGTTCATCACACTTCCTTAGGTGAGATGGCTAGCGTCTCACTACGAGGCCGTTACAAAGAATCTCGTTGGTAAGGCGTAACCGCGAGAGTTAGGTCAGCGACGATGGGGCCCACCTCATGGGGGTACAAGCAAAGGTACGCAAACCAAGCACAGACCAGCCGGAGGAGCAGGGACCATTGGAGCTTACTACTCTTGCCCCGCAGGTAAGTTACTCCAAACCAAAAAGACCTAATTAGTAAGCCAAGTCTATCCCATTCTAGCCTTGTGGTAGCGCTGTTGTCCCAGGTTGTCGCTCTATGAACCGGTCCTTATGGAGAGTGGCCAACCAAGCACTAAGCACCGTGCTGGCCCCCTAAACCATGTTTCTACAAAAACATCTTTTAACGAGACGTGAGCCACTCATCCACACAGAGGGCCACTCTCAGAATTAAGTTCAAGTAAACCATTAATCGAATTAATTAAAAAGGACCAGAGTGTGTTATAGCATAGCAACCTAGCACAACTAACCAAAATGCAACCCAAAGGTATATATAAAGGATATAAAGTGGCTAGGAAATCCTTATAGGCATACAGTATTAAAATGCAGTATGAAAATGTATTTAAAGTGATAGGTTGTTCATGTTACACTTGCCTTCCTCGTACTACTCTGGCTCCTACTCAAACTGCTCCGAAGACGGCTGCTCCGGGTACTGGTAATGGGGCTCCTCAGATGGATCAACGTCTACTCACGAACACATGGCCAAAACAATGCACGATAATAAGCATACGAGCAAACACTAACAAAAACTAAGGAACAGTACATCAATACATAAAAACAGCACATTAAACTAGTCTAAAACTATTCTACGCGTTACAACGATCACGTGGATATAAAGAACGCTAAAAACGGAGCTAAAACGCATAATCTAGGCTAAAAACAAGTTCTAGGGGCTTATTTGTAAGAAAAACAGGGTTCCAGGGACTTTTCTGCTAAAACCGAGGGCCTAAACGTAAATAAACTAAAGCTTCAGGGTCTAACTCGCAAAAATAATGAACCTGGATGGCGGGTCCTATTTTAAAGAAACTCAGGGGGTTATGTGCTAAAAACTGGACCAAACCGTAATTATTTCTCAAAAGGGGTGGACTGCGGGTTAAATCAGTAAAAGGCCAAGGGCTCTTATGCAAAAAGGACAGGCGAACCGATAAGATTGGATCTAGGCGCTTGGATCTGGATCGGACGGTTCAGATCTAAATAACTGGGTTCTAATCTCGGCCGTTGTTTCAGGATCGGGCGGCGCAGGGGGTTTAGGCGCGCGGGCGGCGGCGGGACACCGCCGGCGTGTCCTGTTCCGCGGCGGCGCAGCATGGGGCTCGCCGGAGTTCGTCGGATCCGACGTTCTGGGGCTAGTTTTGGCATGCGGTTTGGCCTGGGAGGTAGTACGCCTCATGCGTAAACCACTGGGGCCCTCAACGAGGCACTGCAGGGCTGGGAGAGGGACTCCCGCCGACATGGGCGGCTCGGCGGCAGTGGAGAAGTGCCGGCGAGCGTGGCCGGGGCACCTAGGGTGTGCTACAGGTTCTAATCGCTAGCACAAAACAAACAGGGAAGTAAAGGCGTGCTCACCGAGGCTCGGAACGGTAGGGAGCGTGGCGCAGGGGAGATCGTCGGCGAAGCCCGGTGGCGGGATGTGGCGGAGCTCGGGAAAAGGGTCGACGCAGGGGCGCGCTGGGCTCCTGGACTCCTTGGGTCGGCGCGGGGCGCTCCTGCGGCGGCGGTGGAAGGGTCAACGCAACCAGAGCATAACCGGCGGCGAGCAATTGCTCGAAGATTCGCTCACCTGCGGCGGGTCTTGGCGAGAAATCCTACATGCGCAGGGGCTGGGGTCATCGAATGCGAGCTCGGAGGCATTCCTGGAGTCGACGTGGGGCTTCTGCGCGGCTCCGGTGTGCTGGGGTGGGGTGATGTGGCTCGGCACGGCGGCGCAGGGCGGCGGGCTAGGGTTAGGGAGGCGGCGCTGGGGGGAATGGGATGCGGGGGTCCGTGGGGTGCTAATTAAAGGCCGGCGGGTGACCTGGGTGTGCGCGCACGCGGTTGGAAGGCCGGCGCGATCGGGGCCGGGGATCTCGGCTTCGGTTGCGCGAGGAAGGCGAAGCTGGCGGGCGGGGCCCACGGGTCAGCGGCGGGAGGAGAGGGGCGATGCGCGGGCGGTGAGCGAAGGCTGGCTGACGTGCGGGCCCAGGTGGTCAGCGGGGTGAGGCGGGGGCGCATGCTTGCGGGCCGAGCGCCGCGCGAGTGAGCTGGGCCGTGCGGAGGAGAGGGCGAAGTGGGCCTGCATGGGGGGAGAAAGGAACTGGGCCAGGAGGGAAGGATGTGGGCCGCAGGGGAGAGAGGGGGAGACCTGGGCCGCGCTGGGCCGGCTTGGGTTCTTGGGCTGGGTTGGTTTTCTATTTATCTGGGTTTTTCTCTTTTCTATTTCTAAACTTTTCTATTCCTAATTCAAACAAGGTTTGAATTCAAATTCAAATACAAATTTGAATTCAACCACACTCAAATCATTGAAAGTATGCACCAGCATGAATGCAACATCAAAATTTAAACCTATGATAAAATTTTAATTACTTATAGAACAAAATTTTAGATTAAATGCAAGTCTAACACAATAAACCTTAGAAATTTAAATAAAGACAATTAAATTTATTATTAAATGCTGAAATTTAAATTAGGGTGTTACAGAAAGGTATATCCACACCCCGGTCCAATCAGCTACTAGGCTTACCGCGTACCATATTTACGGCATGTGGCTAGTACGTTCAAAAACTTAACCACCGCTACCACACACCACGACATTAGTAGAATTCATCAACACAGACGGGGTCTCACCCAAGGTCATGATATCGAACACGACCCCGTCCGTCGTCCTTATATTGATAGCAGAAAGTAAACAAGCAATTCCTATAGAGCTCGCGAGTGATAGGCAATCACTCGACTTTTACCGGTCCTATAAGCTTAGCAATTATTCGAACTCAGGTCTAGTGTTCAGTACATAGGTTCCTAGGATCATGCATCTAGGGTTTCAATTCAAATCCTAAGAACTGTAAATGCACAAGTAAGTAATAACGATAAATTGTAATAATTTGAAATACTGGGTTATGTCCGGGGCTTGCCTTCTCGGTAGTCGCTAGCTAAAACAGCCTTGGGCTCTTCCGAACTTTGGTCCGGGTCTTCAGTTAGTACATTGGCGTTTAACTGGGCCTCTTGATCACCTTCTTCGGACTCCGGGATCAGCTCGTACATTCCGTCCGATAAAACAGTCGTATCTATATGTGATGCAAGAAACGGTATTATAAACACACACTTCACAATAAAGTTGCAATTTAAAATATAACAAACATAACTAAGCATATGGGCAATCATTTATAGAGTAGTTATTTAACATTGCCTACTACACAAAACAATATGATTAACCTCACAAGACAACTTGATTAACTTCAAAGTAAGTTTCAAATAGTTTATATAACATGTCAAACATGATATGCAAAGAAATGAGTAACTCAGTACACAAACAGTATTTAAATTTAGCAAAAATTACTTCAAATAGGATGTACATAGAGTAATCTACCCTGTAAAATTCATGCCATTTCATGCAGCCATTTAATCAGAATGAAACAATTATTCAGATAGTACTTAGAGTAAGATTTAATTCTATAGGACAAACTACAATACTTATGAAGCTCAAAATATTTTAGAACATACTTCATATGATTATGAACTCCTCATAAATTTTTCAAAATTTATCAAGGCATAAAACTGAAGTAATAAATTAGACAAAAATAAACCACATATGGTAAAACTAATTAATATAGAAAGTTCTATAGAGATACTGGATCCTAAGTTTTATACACATGAACACACGACCAACAGAGTGTTCTACAAAAATTATCAGAATTTTCTAAGCAAGGGAACTATTTATCACAATTAAAACCTACTTAATTAGCATTAAATCAAAGAAATAGTTAAATAGATAAAAAATTTCGAAAACTTGCGCAAAAACAAAGTTTTAGTAACTTGTGATCATGGAAAAAGTTTCACAAAAAGAACTTAATTATTTCTACCAGTACAAATAAATTAGAAAAACTAGTATATTCAAGAATCTTGAAACTTTAACATAGCTAATGATGTAGAAAAGGTTTCAAATTTTAACCAGATGCTAACAACACTGCAAGACATAAGCTAGACAAAAATCACATGAAGTTACTGACTAGATCTCCTAGAATAAATAAAGCCTACTATTTCTTGGATTAAAATACAAACCAGAACTGAAAATATGCTTGTAACAAAACTTATAGTTCTTGTAACAAGGATTCCAAAACATTTAGATTTGCATTTTTCTGATTTGTCTATGAATTTCTAGGTATTTTCAAAGTTCAGCCTAAAAGCAAAAAGGAAAAGACATGAAATCTTGCAGATAGGCCCCTAAAAGAATTCGAATCCTAGCAGATATGCCCCTGGCCAGAGTCAGAGCAAGGGGTAGGCATTGACCGGCCGAATCTCGGCGGCGAGGGTGGAGAGGCGTGGGAGCTTCACCAGGTCAGGGCGCACCTCTGGGTGGGCTTGGGAGGCCGAGGGAATGGTCAGAGCTAGGTCGTCGACGGTGAGCAGCAGCGGTTGGAGCTCGGGAAACAGCGGCGAGGTTGCTTCGGTGGGGATTGGGCGAGGAGGAGAGGTCTGTGAGCTGCGCGTGGACGAGGCAGAGCTAATGGTGGAGTTAGCGTGGGCGGAGCGGTCTGGAATGGCGGGTCGACGGTGAGCTTCGAGCTCGCCGGTGTTTGGGCGGGGCGGCTGCGGTGTTCTGGGGGCTCTAGGCTGGGAGCTAGCGAGTGAGTGAGTGGATTGGGTTGCTGGGGTGCTGGGGCACGCGAAAGAAGGAGAGCTGGGGCGCTGTGTCGGGCTAGCCACGGCGGCGGCGAGGTGGCGGCCACAGAGCTCGTCGGGGTGGCATGGCGAAGGAAGGAGGGGTCCAGCGCGAGGGGAAGTGGGTCTAGGGGTTCGCGGAGGTGCCACGTGAGGCGGTGGGGAAAGCAGGAGGTGGCCTGCGGCCTCCCACGGCGGTGGCGCCACTGCTCAGCACCGGCGGCAGAGCAAGCAGAGGAGCAGGGAGGTGGGAGATGAAGTCTGGACTGATTTGCAATTTCCAAAAAGTTTAGGGGCCCTACTGTAAAACAAAAATAACTCCTAAACTAGGGCTCAAATGAAAAAGTGCCCAACATGAAAGTTGTTCAATTTTTCAAGATCTACAACTTTGATGTTGTGCAGAAATTGATTTGACCAAAGGTTAAAGAGTTATTTTGAAAACATAGGAAGGATTTTGAATTTAATGGACTTTTGTCTTTTCCAATGCAAATTCAGTTTAATTTCAAACTAAAAAGCAAAATTTTCTGCCAAGCAATGATTACACTGAATTTTAAAAATAAACCCTCCACAAAAGCAATATTTGCTTTCCCTATTCAAATTAAGTTATAGAAAGGACCCTGCATTAAATCATATTTGCACAACTACCCTTATATTTTTACAATAAGATCCTTTTTCAAGCAAAATAAGCACATGATGCATAAAATAAATGCAATTCTACTATGCAGACACCTAGGGTGTCACACTTATGCATGCAAAGATTATCATATCATGGAATCCCATACCCATTCTCTCTCATAGTAGCCAAAGCATCAAAGAATCAATCAAGGTATAATAGGGATGCAAGGAATACGGTATACAATAGGCCATGCAGGCTTATCTCACACACACACAAGTAATGTAGTAGCAATTCTAGCAAGCAATGCCTAATAGGAATTCAAGTCATAGATGGGCGTGAACCTGAGGTCTCCTCGTAGAACTCCTGAGACTCCTGGTAGTCCTGGTCGTCGGTCTTCTCTTCAGCAACATGACCTATTCGTAATTACGAATTACTATAGGGGCTATAGTGCAAGAACACACAAAACTACCCAAATAAGATCCAACTCACAACAAAGCCTACTCTAACGCGTAGATCATTATTTTAGAAGAATTATGAAACTGGTTTCATATTTTTCGGAGCTCCGGTTAATTTATTATGAATTTTTGAAGCTTAAAACAATTTTTGGAATTAATAAAAGGATTTTCGTACAAGAAAAACACACAGTCGGCCGTGTGCCAGCTCCTGAGCACGCCACGTGTCATGCTGACATAAGCACTAGGTCAGGCTCTGCTGACGTCATCATGACGTCAGTGTTGACTTGGTCAACATTGACTTCAGGCTGGCTCGGGTGGCTCAACAACTTGGCTCGACTCGGCTTGGGCTTGGCTGGCAGGCCGACTCGGACTACTTGGCTCAGCTTCGGGTTAACGGGCTAGCTCGAGGAAGCGGCTCAGCAGGCCGGCTCGCAGACTGGGCCGGCAGCCCATCCCTTCCTCTTCTTTATTTCTCCTCCTCTTCTTTTCTTCTCTTCTCCTCCCGCTGACGCTCGGGTCCCGCTAGTCAATGGCTTCCCTTCGTCTGACTTGTTGGCCCCACTGGTCGATCCGATCCAGAGCGGCTTGTGCTCTTGTGTGCGTGCATGTGCTCGGGGCGGGGTGCGTGCGCACGCGCGGTGTGACACGACGCGACGCAGCCACGGCGAGGAAGGTCTTGCGTGGGCAAGGCGGGCGTGTGCTCGCGGCTAGGCGGTGAGCCCGACTCGGGTTTAGGGAAGGCCAAGGCCCAGGCTTGGCCACGGCACTCGCAGAACTCTAGCGAGGTCGGCAAGCGGCGAACTGGGCAGCAAGGCAGAGCGGACCGAGCAGAATGGCACTTTGGCGCGCGTGGCTGGGCAAATCATGGGCGTGCGCGGCCATGGTCAAGATGGTGCGCGCGGGCACTAGGGAAGACAAGGCCCAGCGCGGCCGTTGTGCGTGCGGGCTCTGTGGCCGGAACACGGCGGCGCGGGCGGGGCCAGACGGGGTTGGGCATGGTCTGGTGGTTGTGGGTGCGAGGGCGCGCTCTTGGGAAAACCAAGGCCGTGACGGCAAGCGACGGTGGTGAAGGTAGGCACGCGGGCACCCGGCTTGCCAGCCACGCGACGCTGGTGCTTGGTCGCTGGCCATGGCAAAGCCATGCGCGGCGCCGGCAGGATGGAGGTTGTGCGCACGCACGCGGGTGCTCGGGAAGCCGAATTGTTGGTGGAGAGTGTCTCTGGAACGGGCAGACACCACAACAGTAATGAATGAGCACGCAAAACCTTGTAGGGAATGTTCTGTCTCTATTCAATGTGTTTCATCAATGAACATTACAGGGGGTATTTATAGGTGGCGTTACGCCTCCCATATACAATTACTCTTCTACACCCCTACAACGCTAATATTCCTGGAATATTCCCAGATGTACAAGTAATTTCCCTACTTCAAGTTGAATGCGCTACAGCTCAGGTGGGCCCACAACAAGATAAGCCTCTTCGACCTTCTCGACGAAGACTACGTGGCCTATCGCTGACTCTTCATCTTCCGATCGAAGACCAATGAAGACCATGTGGCCTGTTTCTTATTCCTCGCCGTGATGCTCCGTCGACAGGCCTTCGTGTTTCTTCGGTTATCTTCGTCATCCGGACTGAAGACAAGTGAAGGCGGGAATCTTTAGTGTTCGCTCCCGGTGTTGCCTTCAATGTTCTTGCTGACGTCTTCGCATATCTTCGGCAACCGGACCGAAGGTGGTGTCCCCAACAGTAGCCCCTCGGAGCCTCGGTCCGATCCTCGGGAGGAGCGCGGCTTCGACCCCGTGGACGCCTTCGGCGTCCTGAAGCGCCACCCTTTGGGCTGGGCGCCGCGATGGTAGTTGGCAAAGCACAGCCCGTGTCATCCTGCGAAAAAAAAACTGCACTTTCGTTGAGGAAGGAAAAATTTTGGGGTTAAACCGTTAGTTCGTGCCAAAACTGTCAAAATTAAACTTTGGCGAGAAATTTTGCGTTGTGCGAGTCCTTTGAAAAAGACATAGTTGTCCTTCGGTCTCTCAATCTCAGAAGCGTATTGCGGGGTACAGTTGTCTTTTCACTTCACGGCGCCACTAGCACTTTGTTTCTCGCGGTTGCCCCCCTTTAAATAGTGGCGCTGTCGGTTGTGGGTATCACTTCTCATCGCGTTTGCTTCCCAGTCTCCTCGCTTCTCTTTCCACGCTCGTTCTTCTTCGAACTCCTTTTGTGCTTCAAGAGTGGCGGCCTTGGAATGATCTGCATCTTCGGAGATGGCTTCGAGGAAGGACCAGTCAAAAGGACCGACGACTACCGTACTTGGCTTGTCAAAGATGACACCGTCCCTCCTCGACGACTTGGCTCATCGCGGCTTTGTCTCTACGGATGACGTTCGTGCCCCTTCGACGGGTGAGACCATCGCTCATCCTCGCACCGACGAGGTGATCGCCTTCCGTGATTTGTTCACCGCCGGCCTTCGGATGCCCCTCGACCCCGTGGTGGTGGACATCTTTCGCCTATTCAAGGTTTATTTGCACCAAATGACTCCTACCTCGATCGTGCGGCTTAATCTATACATGTGGTTGGCGAAGACCTGCCGCCTTTCTCCAAGCGCCGAAGATTTTGCTCATGCCTTGAGGGTGCACTATCAACCGAAGAGAATCTCCGCACAATCTACTGGAGGTGCGGAGATATCGGCCATTCCTCAATATGGTTGTTATACCATCGCCTTCCACAAGAACCTTCCATGCCCAGTCGCCGCGAGCAAGAACAAGTGGGCCAACGATTGGTCCTCGTACTGGTTCTATTACAAGGTGACATTGGATCCCGTCACGAAGACCCATCCCCTTGTCATTGACAACGTTCGTGCCCTTTGCGAGGTGCCGAAGGTCGCTTGTCATGTCCGCGCCGAAGACGAGCCTCTGCTCGCCCTTCTGCGGAAACTGTCCAAGACCTTTAGCACGCGCGACGTCATTGAGAGGCAGTGGAGGCCTGCTCCTTGGTGTGATGAGTGATTGCCAACATGCGGAGTGGACTAACTATGTGTAGTCGCGACTCTGTGGAGATTGAGCCAGTTCTTGGTCTGTGGTGTGTAGGTACACGGATGGCGCGGTGGCAGTGAGATGGTTTGGACAAGAGCGAGGCGCGTGCCGATGCACCATGCGGCGGTTTGCGGTGGCAGGGAGCTCGATGACCATGCGGAAGCGGGAGACCTTGCAGTGGCGTTGGAGGCCCGACCGGATGACCGTGCAGTGGAGAAGGGTGGCCCAGATGCTTGGGCCATTGCTGGGCCATGTTCCGATCCACTCCTGGTGCCAAGGCAAGACTGCGTGGAGTTTGTTGGTAGCTCGGAAAAAACCAGCGGCTGGGATGCATCGACGTCGGCCAAGTCAGAGAGAGATGGCCATGGCGTCTGGATGACAAAGGCGCTAGGGTTCCGGCGGGAGGTTGGACACGTGGCGACATCGGGCTTGGCAGGTGTGCCGGAAACATCGCGCAAGAAGGTTTGGCGGTTCCTCCAAAACCGCCCCGAACTCGGTTTCGGCAGTTTTCCCAAAACTGCCCCCGTGAAGATTCCAGAAGGACGCGTGGGGACATCGGGGCGATTGCGTCGGGTCGAAGCAAATATCTCCAAGTCGTCGCAGCCGTCGGATGGTCTTCAATGTATCTTTTCCGGTTTTGCCCCTAAGGGCCTTCTAGCTTAATTTTAGCACTTAGGGGTATTCTAGTCTTTAGAGGAAGACTTGGAAGGAAAGAAAGGGGAGCCAACAGGAGTGGGTGCACTGGGTCCCAGGAAACAAAAAGGCCAGCGCCCCCCCCCTCTCTCCCTGGTTGCCAGGCGACAGACAGAAGAGCCTTGGCGCCCGCTCTTGCTCTCCCTCTCATGTTCTTCCTCCCTTCTCTTCTCTAGGGGTAGGATCTGGCCATGGATTCTTGAGTTTTTGTACTAAGATTGTGTGGGAAAGGAGGCCCTTCCCTCCTTGTGCCCTCCGGGATTTGAAATCGATTTCATTCTCGTGTCTTTTGAAGCTTTTGGTGCTTGAATTCTCCAAGTTCTTGAGTTCTTTGTTCTCGAGGTTCTTCTACTTGTTGCTGTGGTGCTTGATGCTCTTTTGTGCAACCTGAATTGTCTTGACCAAGTGCTAAGACCCATATAGGTCGTGAGTCTTCAAGAACTCAGTTTTTAGAAAACCCTGAAAACCCCGTTCTTGGTCACTAAACCTGCGATTCCTCCCAAACCATGGAGTGATTCATCAATTCCTTTCGTGAACGTGCTCACATGTCCTTTGTGATCATGCTTACTAAGTTTGGTGAGGTTTGGACTTGATTTGATCGTTCGATCGTAGAATTTTTCCCGGGTCGCAGTCTGGAAAATGCCCCTAGACTCTCCTTTTTGACAGCACCGGTTGAACCGATGCTTGGGTTCTAGGTCGTCGGATCAACCGGTGTCTACAAGTTTTGGCTTCTAGGGTTTTTTGGCGTCTCTGTTAGTTGCACCGGTGCATTAGCCTCTACGTACATCGGTTCATCCGACGTTACTATAGGATTTGCAGTTTTGGCCGTTCAACCGACGAGTTCATTTTGCTCCACACCGGTTTAACCGGTGATTGACTCTCTGCTTTGACGATTAATGCACGTCGGTTAAACCGTCGAGGTGCCCTCTGCGCACGTCAGTTTAATCGGTGTTTACTGGTCGGTTTTGGGCTCCCTCTGGACAACTGCACCGGCGATCCAATTCGATTTTGTCGGATCATCTAGTGTACACCACCGGTTGAACCGACGATTTGTTGAGATCAACGTCGGATCAACCGGTGTTAGTGTACACGTGCTGCAGGCTCTGTATCATCGGTTTAACCGACACACTCAACTCTATGAGCGTCGGATCAAATGGTGATATATACCTTGCTGTTTCCTGTGTTGTTTTCTCATGTTTGCTTCCACGCTTGTTCACTCTTGTTCCAAGGGTTGTTGTGTGTTAGTGTAGCTCCCCTATAGCTACTCTGCACTTCACCTAGGACTCTTGGGTTGGGTGCGTAATTGGGATCAAGGCCGAACTTTCGTTTGCGAAAATTTTTGATTGGCTCCCATTCACCCCGCCTCTGGTCGCATTTCTCGGTCCTACAATTGGTATCAGAGCCGGGTTGGTTTCTCTATAGCCTTCTCCGGTTCGAAACCGTTGTGCGACCATGGGTTCACCCGGCAAACCCCCGATTTTCGATGGAACCGATTATGAGTACTGGAAGGTGCGCATGCGTGCCTATCTCTTGAGTCTAGGTTCCGAGGTCTGGGAGATTTGTGTGGACCCTGAATATGTGAACCTTGCGGTCCACATGACCGAACTTCAGGTCAGGAGACATGAGGTCAATAGCAAGGCATACAACGCTCTCATTGCCTGTCTCGCTCGTCCTGAGTTCGATCGTGTCAGTGATCTTCTCACAACCCGGGAGATTTGGGCACGGTTGGCCAATTTCCATGAGGGAACCAACCATGCCAAGTCTAGGCTGTATGAGACTCACTGGCGGGAATATGAGAATTACTCAATTGCCGGGTGAGAGCATCGACACCATGTTCAGTCGTTTCCAATTGATTGTGAACAAGGTGCGTGCGAACCAGCCACAGGGCACCCAGACCTACTCCGATCATGAGAAGGCTATGAAGCTTCTCTATGCTCTTGATCGCAAGGTCTGGGAGGTGAAGGTCCAGACTATCATAGAGTCTGCTGGCTACGAGACCCTCACCGTGGATGAGCTGTTCAGCAAGCTCAAGGCTTCGGAGGTGGAGAAGCTCTCTTGACCTAAGATGGAAGGCAATCATGCTGATGCCTCCACCTCCAAGTCGATGGCCCTGGTAGGCAACTCTGGAGCTAACTCTGACCCTTCTCTTGGAAGTCCTTGCTTGTATTCTCTTGTGCCTGTGACAGATGAGCAGCTGGAGGTGCTGGGAAACGAGGAGCTTGCACTGATCATCCACAAGTTCCAGCGCGCTTTCAACAACAGACAAGCACGAGCGAAGACCTGCTTCAACTGCGGCAAGATCGACCACTTCGCCGCCGAGTGTCCCAAGAAGAAGAGTTCCAGGGAAGAGGACGACCATTCCAGGCACGAAGAGTACCGCGAGCACCGCCACAAGCACAAGCGTGGGCACTCACACAAGAAGAGTGGCGGACGCTCCAAGCGGCACCACGAACGGAAGAAGAAGAACGTCGGCAAGTACAAGAGCAAGCAGGCGTTCGTCGCCCAGAGCGAGGATCACTCCTCCACCAGCCAGAGTTCGACGTCATCATCTTCATCCAGCTCCAGTGACTCCAACTCACACCACTGCGGCGAGAAGAAGCGGAGCACCAAGAAGAAGGCAACTGAGGGCTTTACTGGCCTGTGCCTCCATGCTGGGAAGGCGGCCAGTTTCTGCACCATGACCATCGACTCCGACGCCGACATGACTCCTTCCACCATGGCAGAGCCTGTACTTCAGCCAGAGCCAAGCTCTGAGGTACGTCCTAAGCACCCCACTCCTGAGGAGATGGAGGATCTTTACACTGCTCTAGATAATAAGGACTTGATCATTAAGGATGCTAAGAGGTAGTTTAGAGCTTTGAGACAGGAGCTGAAGGAAGTTAAACTAGCTTTAGAAATTGCTCAGTCTGCCCCTATTGTGGAGGATTGTGAGGAAGATGAGTGTAGTCAGTGCATCGATTTGATGTCTGACCTTTCCGAGCTCAGGAGCAAGTATGATGAGAACTTGCTCAAGCTTGAGGAGGGAAAGAAGGCCTTGGACGAGCTCAAGTCCAGGCCTACCCTCTTGGGTGCTTGTAAGGAGTGCCCAGTGCTTAGAGAAGAGCTTAAGGAGAAGAATGCTGCTTTGAGGAAGTTGGAGAAATCCGCAGTCGCTAGCTCTTGCTCTGCTGATTGTATTGTGTGCCCAAGCTTGATCTCTGAACTTGAGGAGGCACGGAAGGACAAGACCCAGATGGAGGAGGAGAACTCCCACCTTCGGTAGATTCTTAGTTGGGTGTCCGCCCGCGAGCCTTAGTTGGGCATGATGGTTCAGCAGTTTAAGCGTCCTGACGGTGTTGGGGTTGGTTTTGCTTTCACTCCTGCTGACTTTGTCCAACCCTATGGCAAGATTGGTGAGATGCTTGAGCCAAGTGTCAGTGCACCTTCTTCTTCCACAGCTCCACTAGTTCCTAAGCCAGCACCAGTTAAGGATGGAATTCTCTCTGAGCCACCCAGAGCTCCACCTAAGAATCCAGTGTGGGTTCCCAAGCCTAACCACCTCAAGAACCGACTGGATACACTCCCTCCTAGTGGTAAGCCTATTCCTAAGCCCAAGGTGAGGACTCAGCCCTCTAGAGTGCCTCATAGAGCCCCAGCTCCTACACCACAGCCTACACACAGGAGAGAGTCTTACCAGTGTGAGTGGTGTGGAAGGGATGGTCACTTGGCAGAGTTCTTCTTTCGGAGGTTGAGGTTTGAGCGCAGGCAGCCTGAGAGGCGCGCTCCGGAGGTGTTCCACCAGCCTACGGGAGGACACGCTCCAGCTCGACGTGGGCAGAGGCGGGATGCCAGGCCACGTCGTGTAGGTGGAGGAGGGGGAGGCGGTGGTGAAGACCGCGCTCCTGGTGGTGGTTTCACTGGCCCCATTCCACACCGTGCTTTCGGTGGTGGTCAGCGTGGCTGAGGCTTTGGTGGCAGAGGCGCACTATGTTTTCCTCAGCGTGGTGATCGCCAGCCACAGTTTTCGTTTGAGGAGACTTACCCTGCTTTCGAGCAGATGGCACGACACTGGTTTGCTTCTTTCTTTGCTAACCCCAGTGTCGAGACATTTGCCCGCTCTTTTTCCTCTTACGGAGCAGGACACTCGAGGCCTGGAGAACATATGGCTCATGGACTCCGGTTGTTCGCGCCACATGACCGGGAGTCACAGATGGTTCTCCAGCCTCACCCCGACGAAGGACAAGGAATACATCGTCTTCGGGGATAACAGCAGAGGAAAGGTACGTGGAGTTGGCGCTATTCGGATTTCTGACGACTTCACCCTGAGAGAGGTTGCTCTTGTTGATAAACTTGGTTTTAATCTGCTTTCTGTTTCACAACTTCTTGATGATGGGTATGAGGTGAGTTTCAAGAGAGGTTGCTCGCGTGTTCTTGATTCCAGAGGGGATTTTGTTTGCAGCATTGTTCCTCTTGGTCGCGTGTTTCGCATTGACTTTTCTGGATCTTCTTCTAGCACCTCTCACTGTCTGGTGACTGGTCAGTCCTCTGAGCTCTAGAAGTGGAATAGGAGACTTGGTCACTTGAGCTTTGATCTACTAGTTAGGCTCAGCTCACTTGATCTGATCCAAGGATTGCCCAAGCTCAAGTTGGAAAAGGACCTTGTCTGTCATCCATGTCGTCACGGGAAAATGGTTTCCCTTCCACACCCACCTGTGAATCAGGTGATGACATCGCACCCAGGCGAGCTTCTTCATATTGACACCGTCGGTCCTGCTCATGTGCGTTCTGTTGGTGGGAAGTGGTACATTCTTGTGATCGTGGACGACTTCTCTCGATACTCTTGGGTTTTCTTCTTGGAGACTAAGGATGAGGCTTTTCAGTACTTTCGAGACCTTGCCTTGAGGTTACAGAATGAGCTTCCACATGCCATGAGGGCTATTCGCAGTGACAATGGCTCTGAATTTAAGAATGCTCGTTTTGATGACTTCTGTCGTGGCCTCGGTCTTGATCACCAGTACTCCTCTCCTTATGTTCCTCCATAGAATGGCGTGGTTGAACGCAAAAATCGGACCCTAGTGGAGATGGCCAGGACGATGCTCGATGAGCATAGGACTCCTAGGCGTTTTTGGGCCGAGGCAATCAACACCGCATGCTATGTTGCCAACCGCATCTTCCTTCGCTCATTCATGAAAAAGACTTCGTATGAGTTGCAGTTTGGTCGACAGCCCAGAGTGTCCCACCTGCGTGCTTTTGGTTGCAGATGCTTTGTTCTGAAGGAGGGAAATCTTGATAAGTTCGAGTCTAGGAGCTCTGATGGCATTCTTCTTGGCTATGCTCTTCAATCTAGAGGCTATCGTGTTCTTATTCTTGAGACTAACCGGATCATCGAAACTTGTAATGTAACCTTCGACGAGTCCACTCCTTCCTTGTCTGCTTCTGTGGAGTGTGCAGATGACGATAGTTTGGCCAGGACATCTTCGAGGATGAGGATGAGCCTAAAGCCTTTGAGGGTGATGGTGGCGTCCCTGCACCAGCTGTAGGCCCACTTCCTGGGAATTCGAGTTCTGACGACGATGGCGGCCCGCTCCCCACAGCTTCGACTACGGCCGATCCACGTCCAGCTCAAGGTTCTTCCTCCAGGACCCATGCTGAGGGCGGTGGTGAGGTGACTTCACCTCAGCGAGAACACCACCGAGCCCTGCAGGATCATCCTCCAGAGAGGATACTTGGGGACCTTCACCGAGGAGTTGAGACGCGGTCAAAGGTTACCTCTATCGCTTTCTGTGCTCACTCTGCTTTCGTAGCCACCTTTGAGCCCAAAGATGTTGGAAACGCTTTATCTAATTCTAACTGGGTCAATGCCATGCATGAGGAGCTAGAAAACTTTGAGCGAAACCAAGTCTGGGTCCTTGTAGAGCCTCCACCAGATTGCCACCCTATAGGTACCAAATGGGTTTTCAAGAACAAACAGGGTGAGGATGGGATGGTTGTGAGGAACAAGGCTAGGTTAGTAGCTTAGGGTTACAGCTAGCAGGAGGGGATAGATTACGAGGAGACCTTTGCACCTGTAGCTCGTTTAGAGGCCATCCGGAACCTTTTAGCCTTTGCAGCTTCGAAGGGGTTCAAGCTGTATCAGATGGATGTGAAGAGTGCCTTCTTGAATGGGTTTATTGAGGAGGAGGTCTATGTGAAGCAACCTCCTGGCTTTGAGAGTCCCAAGTTTCCAAACCGAGTCTTCAAGCTTTAGAAGGCTTTGTATGGTCTGAAACAAGCCCCTAGAGCCTGGTATGCGAGGTTGAGAGCCTTTTTGCTTAAACAGGGGTTTGTCATGGGTTCGGTAGATAAGACTTTGTTTCTCCTCAGGCGTGGTGCTGATTTTCTGTTGGTTCAGATTTACGTGGATGATATTATCTTTGGTGGCTCCTCTCACTCTCTTATTTCTAGTTTTTCAAATGACATGTGTAGGGAGTTTGAGATGTCTATGATGGGTGAGCTTCAGTTCTTCCTTGGGTTGCACATCAAGCAAACCCGGGATGGCACCTTCGTCCACCAGGCCAAGTACACCAAGGACATGCTCAAGAAGTTCGACTTCGGGGACCTCAGTCCCATGCCGACTCCTATGTGCACTTCTACGGCACTAGATGAGGACACTGAAGGTGTTGCTGTGGACCAGAAGGAGTACAGGAGCATGATCGGCTCGCTCCTGTACTTGACAGCCACCAGACTCGACATCCAGTTCGCGGTCTGTCTCTGCGTGAGGTTCCAGGCTTCTCCGCGCACTTCTCACAGGAACGCTGTGAAGAGGATTTTCAGGTACCTCCGTTACACTCCTGAGTTTGGCCTTTGGTACTCTTCTTCCTCTTCTCTTGAGTTGGTTGGCTTTTCTGATGCTGATCATGGTGGGTGTCGGATTGATCGCAAGTCGACTTCAGGCACCTGTCAGTTTCTTGGAACTTCTCTTGTGTCTTGGTCTGCCCGTAAGCAAACTAGTGTAGCTCTTTCCACCACAGAAGCCGAATACATAGCTGCTGCTAGTTGCTGCTCCCAGATCCTTTGGATGAGACACACTCTCAGCGATTATGGCTTAACCTACGGCAGAGTTCCTATTTTCATTAACAGCACCTCAGCCATAAGCTTAGCCAAGAACCCCGTCCTACACTCTCGCTCCAAGCATATAGACGTGAGGTTCCATTTCCTGAGAGATCACTATGAGAAGGGCGATGTCGAGCTGACCCATGTATCCACTGATAATCAAGTAGCCGACATCCTGACCAAGCCCCTAGAACAAGCCACCTATGCTCGCTTGCGGGGAGAGCTTGGCGTGTGCTACCCATTTTGAGTTGGGTAGTTGTTTCTGTAGTTTAGGGTTGGTATTCTTTTCTTTTTTCTTGTTCTTGCATTTTTGTGTACTTACCATTTTGCATAGCATTTGCTCATATGCATTACACTTGCACTAAGCTTCTCATGTATGATATCTGCATTTGCTTTGCCTTGTGCTATGCTATGAGTTGTATATATGCTTAGACCATGTGTAGCTAGCTCCTTTGAATATGTTGTATATTGGCTCTGAGCTTAGCTATTTTATTCTTTGAAAATCATAAAACATGGTCACCTTCAGGATCTGCTACTAGCATGTGTAGGCTTGTATGCTTATGCTATCTTGTTTCATGCTTAGTGGCTAGGTCCTTTGCTATCATATGCAACAAGATGCCCTCTTTTGCTTCATGATTGTTTTGCAAACTCAAAAAGTTGGTGTGTTATAATTGGTAATCAATTTCAAAAATCCAACATTTTGTATATCATGCTTTGCTCTGAGTGAAAAGATCCAGGTGGGATTGCTTGCACCACTGATCTTGTACCGAGACTGCTCCTCTGGAGAACTTGGACAAGGCTGTGTATGACTGAGAGTGTTGTCTTAAGCTTCTGATGGTCCTTGACCTAGGCTTGGCACATTCGCAAAGTTAAGCACTTGCAAGTTTTCAACCCCTGGCACCACCTCCTCTTGTTGAGAAATTAAGAGTTTTCAGTTGGTTGAGTGGCAGTTGCTGTGATATGTTTTGGATAGCTCACCTGTATGTTCTTGCTAGCACTAGCATGCTTGTTTACCTTCTAGTATGCTAGGTCCTTTCTGGTGATACTTTTTCTTTTACAAATGACAAATGCTTGCTCATAATCTGTATAGATATATTCTTATGAGCTTCTCCGTGCATTGTCTTTGTATATGCACCTTCATATGCTGTGCTATTTCGACCCTTGCAAATGCTCTTGTTCTGTACCTGGAAGCTTTTTAGGCACGCATGCATTGCACTTCATGGCATATTTCCCGGGGGAGCATCTAGATAGGGGGAGGTACCTTGGTGTGTGCCTTGTCAACAAGGGGGAGAGATTGGTGTTTTGGTCTAAGGGGGAGAGTTTGTGTCTCTGATACCTTAGGCGGAGAGATTGTGGAGAGTTCCAGTCTTTGAGTGTGCACACATCGGGGGAGAGTTGCATAGTGAGGGGGAGCTGCATTTCAGGGGGAGTTTTTGAGCCTTTTCATGCTCTTTGCTGGTTGTGTTGAGCCTTGCCTCCTTCTGGAGGGACCAGCTTTGCACATGCTTGGTTGTGTTGAGCCTTACCTCTTTCTTGAGGGGTCAAGCATGTTTTTGAGTCAGTGCGTCGAGCCGTTGCCCTTGTCTTGGGGGCTGACTCTTTTGGCTTTGCTATCTTCAAGTGATTTTTTTTGGCTTTCATTCGCTTTTGATCACTTGAGTTAGCTCTCTTTGTTTTCCATTTCTTTTTCGGTTATCTTTTTCTTTC
Organism: Panicum virgatum; assembly: GCF_016808335.1. NCBI lineage: Eukaryota > Viridiplantae > Streptophyta > Magnoliopsida > Poales > Poaceae > Panicum > Panicum virgatum. The sequence continues at coordinate 37,767,303 of NC_053138.1, read as the reverse complement.
ACCATTGCCCGTGTGGGGTGTGGTGTTGACAATGCACTCGTCAAGGGGGAGATTGAGAGGCAGTGGAGGCCTGCTCCTTGGTGTGATGAGTGATTGCCAACACGTGGAGTGGACTAACTGTGTGTAGTCGCGACTCTGTGGAGATTGCGCCGGTTCTTGGTCTGTGGTGTGCAGGTATACGGAAGGCGCGGTGGCAGCGAGATGGTTTGGACAAGAGTGAGGCGCATGCCGATGCACCATGCGGCGGCTTTACGGTGGCGGGGAGCTCGATGACCATGCGGAAGCGGGAGACCTTGTGGTGGCGTTGGAGGCCCGACCGGACGACCGTGCGCTAGAGAAGTTCGGCCCAGATGCTTGGGCCATTGCTGGGCTGTGTTGCGATCCACTCCTGGCGCCAAGGCAAGACGGCGTGCAGTTTGTTCGTAGCTCGGGAAAAACCAGCGGCTGGGATGCGTCGACGTCGGCCAAGTCGGAGAGAGATGGCGATGGCGTCTGGATGACGAAGGCGCTAGGGTTCCGGTGGGAGGTCGGACACATGGCGACATCAGGCTTGGCGGGTGTGCCGGAAACATCGCGCGGGAAGGTTTGGCGGTTCCTCCAAAACCGCCCCCGAACTCGGTTTCGGCAGTTTTCTCAAAACTGCCCCCGTGAAGATTCCAAAAGGACGTGTGGCGACATCGGGGCGATTGCGTCGGGTCGAAGCAAATATCTCCAAGTCGTCGTAGCCGTCGGATGGTCATCAATGTATCTTTTCCGGTTTTGCCCCTAAGGGCCTTCTAGTTTAATTTTAGCACTTAGGGGTATTCTAGTCTTTAGAGGAAGACTTGGAGGAAAAGAAAGGGGAGCCAACAGGAGTGGGTGCATTGGCTCCCAGGAAACAAAAAGGCCAGCGCCCCCCCTCTCTCCCTGGTTGCCAGGCGACATACAGAAGAGCCCTGGCGCCCGCTCTTGCTCTCCCTCTCATATTCTTCCTCCCTTCTCTTCTCTAGGGGTAGGATCTAGCCATTGATTCTTGAGTTTTTGTACTAAGATTGTGTGGGAAAGGAGGCCCTTCCCTCCTTGTACCCTCCGGGATTTGAAATCGATTTCATTCTCGTGTCTTTTGAAGCTTTTGGTGCTTGAATTCTCCAAGTTCTTGAGTTCTTTGTTCTCGAGGTTCTTCTACTTGTTGCTGTGGTGCTTGATGCTCTTTTGTGCGACCTGAATTGTCCTGACCAAGTGTTAAAACCCATATAGGTCGTGAGTCTTCAAGAACTCAGTTTTTAGAAAACCCCGAAAACCCCGTTCTTGGTCACTAAACCTGCGATTCCTCCCAAACCATGGAGTGATTTGTCAATTCCTTTCGTGGACGTGCTCACAAGTCCTTTGTGATCATGCCTACCAAGTTTGGTGAGGTTTGGACTTGATTTGATCGTTTGATCGTCGAATTTTTCCCGGGTCGCAGTCTGGAAAACGCCCCTGGACTCTCCTTTTTGACAGCACCGGTTGAACCGATGCTTGGGTTCTAGGTCATCGGATCAACCGGTGTCTACAAGTTTCGGCTTCTAGGGTTTTTTGGCATCTCTGTTAGTTGCACCGGTGCATTAGCCTCTACGTGCATCGGTTCATCTGACGTTAATACAGGATTTGCAGTTTTCGCCGTTCAATCGACGAGTTCATTTTGCTCCACATCGATTTAACCGGTGATTGACTCTCTGCTTTGACGATTAATGCACGTCGGTTAAACCGTTGTTGGCGCTCCTTAAGTATCCATTTTATCCCCTGTTAAACTTTGATAATGGCATGAATTTAATATCAAAATCACTAACCATCCTAACCTCGGCCCAATTATTGGTCGTTTTCGCGTTTGCACATATATTTTGGAGGTACTTCGATTTTGCAGGTTTTTGACCAATTTTGGAGCATGAAATGGCGAGACCCACGATCACGCGATGACACGAAGAAAGACAAAGGCCAAAGCCCGAACAAAGGATCGAAGGCCATGATGATTAAAGGCCCGTGTTCATGCACGTCCACCCTCCAATGAAGCCCAAAGGACAAAGCCCACAAGATAAGATCAAGATACTTTGGGGCTAAGCAAAGCAAATAGATATTTAAGGAAGGATTTTCCATCCTATCCTTCTCCTCGAAGAAATCTCGAAGATAACGACGTCTAATGGGGTGCAATTGTGAAAGACATAAATCCTAGAAGATTCCAGGAGACTTGGGGAGAAAGAAGAACACGAGACGGCGAAGGAATGAGCTAGGCCGGCCAGCCTAGGCCCATTGGGCCGGCCGGCCCAGCCCTTTTTTAGGTCGGTTCGACCTCCCCTTTGACTGAGGGTTCCCTGAGGCTATTTAAAGACCCCTCCCCAAGGTTCACGCAGAGATCAATTCGGGAGACGACACCAAGGTGCAGAGAAGATAGAGGGACACCTCTCAGAGAGCCGAGGGTCGTGCTAGTTGTCTAGGGTTTGCCCTAGCCGACATGGGAACCTTGCAAGGAAGACCACGTCGAAGTTCTGGAGCTAGGATCATGTAACACCCGGTTTATAAAAGGACATAAACCGAGCAATCATATACGTGCCAGGATCAAGTCACACGTATATACAACAGAATGAACAGTTATATCACAGCACATATCACGAATAAGACATAATAAATCGAAATACGAATGTTATTTATTACAATAATGACAAAAATGTCTGATACAGCGGAAGCGAAGTACAAAATACGAATAAAGCTCTCCGAAGCTGAAGCAGGGCGCCACAGGGACGTCGACTGGGAGACGAACACCTAGAAGTCCTCGTAGTCCTGGTAGCGCTGGACGAACTCCCTCGTGTCGGCAGGAACTGAGCAGTAGTAGCGTAGCCAAGAGGAAAAAGTAGAGAAGAGGCAAGAGTGAGTACACAACTTGTACTCAACAAGCATAACACAAACTATGAGGCTCTAGGCTGGCTGACTCAACTGCATTAGCTTTTAAGTGTTGGCAAAATTTTATTAAAGCTATTTACTACGAGTTGATGAATTACCATTAACCCAGTTACATAGTATTTAATCAAGATTAAACATGTCACTACTGAGAACCAAACCGAAACCAAGCCACCAAGGTAACCCCGAGAGGCACCCCCTCGTCGGAAGGAGCTAACCCCACTAATCAAAAGGAGGATCTGGGCCGCTCATAACCGTGAGCACGGCTAGTATACCAGTTTTACACTCTGCAGAGGTTGCACATCTTTACCCACAAGTCGTGAGCTACGCCAGAGGTTCATCACACTTCCTTAGGTGAGATGACTAGCGACTCACTACGAGGCCGTTACAAAGAATCTAGTTGGTAAGGCATAACCGCGAGAGATAGGTCAGCGACGATGGGGCCCACCTCCGGGGGTACAAGCACAGGAGCGCAATCCAAGCACAGACCAAGCCGGAGGAGCAGGGACCATTGAAGCTTACTACTCTTGCCCCACAGGTAAGTTACTCCAAACCAAAAAGACCTAATTAGTAAGCCAAGTCTATCCCATTCTAGCCTTGTGGTAGCGCTGTTGTCTCAGGTTGTCGCTCTGTGAACCGGTCCTTATGGAGAGTGGCTAACCAAGCACTAAGCACCGTGCTGGCCCCCTAAACCATGTTTCTACAAAAACATCTTTTAACGAGACGTGAGCCACTCATCCACACAGAGGGCCACTCTCAGAATTAAGTTCAAGTAAACCATTAATCAATTTAATTAAAAAGGACCAAAGTGTGTTATAGCGCAGCAACCTAGCACAACTAACCAAAATGCAACCCAAAGGTATATATAAAGGGTATAAAGTGGCTAGGAAAGTCCTTATAGGCATACAGTATTAAAATGCAGTATGAAATTGTAATTAAAGTGATAGGTTGTTCATGTTACACTTGCCTTCCTCGTACTGCTCTGGCTGCTGCTCAAACTGCTCCGAAGACGGCTGCTCCGGGTACTGGTACTGGGGCTCCTCAGATGGATCAACGTCTACTCACGAACACATGGCCAAAACAATGCACAACAATAAGCATACAAGCAAACACTAACAGAAAGCTAAGAAACAGTACATCAAAACATAAAAACAGCACATTAAACTGGTCTAAAACTATTCTACGCGTTACAACGATCGCGTGGATATAAAGAACGCTTAAAACGGAGCTAAAACGCATTTTCTAGGCTAAAAACAAGGTTCAGGGGCTTATTTGTAAGAAAACTAAAGTTCCAGGGGGTTTTCTGCTAAAACTGAGGACTAAAATGTAAATAAACATTAAATCTAAGGGCTAACGTGCAAAACCAACGGCCCTGGATGGCGGGTTTGATTTCTGGAAAGCTCAGGGGGGTCTGTGCAAAGTTTTGGGCTCGACTGCAAATATTTTTCAAAAGCGGTGGACTGAGGGTTGAATCTACTAAAGTGCAGGGGCTCTTTAGCAAAATGGCCAGGCGAAAGGGTACGCGTGGATCTGATCCGTTGGATCGAGATCCGGCGGCTCAGAACAGACATGGCCGCGATCTAATCCCGCGCCTCGATTTCGGATCTGACGGCCCAGGTTGAAAGGGCGAGCGGACGGCGGCGGGACACGCCGGAGCAGAGCTCCGCGGTGGCGGGCTCGCCGGAGACGCCCAATCCGGCGTTCCGGGGGTCAAATAGGCCCGGACTTGCGTCTGGGGTGGACTTCGTGGTATGTGTAATCCACCTAGGGCATTAGCGGGGCACGGTGGTGCGCGGAGCTAAGCTAGCAACGGCGGCGGCGGCACTGGGCACCGGGAACCCGCCGGAGTAACCCGTCCAGGGGTCTACAGGGTCTACGGCCTACCTAAACTAGGACAAAAAGGGGGCCTGAGGGGGTGCGGAGGCTCACCGGGGCTCGGGCTTGAGCAAGGAGTCGTGCAGGGGGCCCGGCGGCGAAGACCGGCGGTGGAGGCGGGCGGCGTTCGTGGAATCTGGGGAGGAGTCACTGCAGAGGTCCCCTGGCTTCTGGATCCAGTCGAGGAGATGCGGAGATGTGCTGCGGAGGTGCAGAGGTGGTCAGGCAAGCCGGAGAGCCACCGGCGCCGACAAATCGTGGCGGCGGTCGATCTCACCTGTGGCGAAACTTGGTCAAATTCCGGTGAGGGTGCGGCTTGGACCGGGGCAAGCAGGCTCAGGGCGGATCTCTGGTGGGGCTCAGCAGGACGTTGTGGCCATGGCAGCGCCGGCGTGCGGTGCGGCGGAGCAAGGCGCGGCAGAGCAGAGCGGCGTGGGGGTGGCGGCTAGGGTTGGAGGGAGCAGGGGGGGTCCGCGGGCGGTATTTATAGGGCGGCGGAGCGCCCTTGGCGTGCGCGCCCGGGCGGGGAATCACGGCGTGGGCTTCGCCCGGGATCGCGGGCGATTTCCGTTGCGCGGGCGAGCAACACGGGAGGTGAGGGATGACAGGCGGGCCCGGGGGCGCAGCGAGACGGGGCGGGGAACGTGTACGTGCGACGCGGGCTGCGGCTGAAGGGTGGGCCCAGCGCTGGCAGGTGGGACAGGCGTAGTGGAGGGCGACGCGTGAGAGTGGGCGCTGCGGGACTGGGCCGGCGCGGTGAGGTGCGAGTGTGGGCCTGTCGTGTGGGACCAGTCCGTCAGGGGAGACGCGGAGTGTTGGTGCGCGGAGTGAGCGGTGCTGGCGGGTGTTGCTGGAAGTGCTGCTGACAAGCAGGGTCCACAAGGCAGAGGGTGGGGGCGTGCGCGGGCCATGCTGGCTCGCTGGGCTGCCGTGTGGTCTGCTGGGCCGGGTGAGCGGGATGGGCCACGGAAAGAGAGTGGTCGGGCTGGGTTTGGGCTGGGTTAAGGGTTTGGGTCCTCTTTCCTTTTCTATTCTTTTCCAACACACTCAAACTAAATTGAATTCAAATTCAAATTTGAATTCAAACCACACTCAAATAAAAATATGCACCAGCATGAATGCAACACAAAAAAAATTAAACCTATGATAAATTTTAATTTCTTAAGGAACAAAATTGAGTTAAATGCCATACTAAACACAATAAACCTTAGAAATTTAAATAAAGCCAATTAAATTTATTGTTAAATGCTGGAATTTAAACTTGGGTGTTACAGACCCTACCCCCTTAAAGAAATCTCGTCCCCGAGATTTAGCTGGGCTGGCTAGCAAAGAGATCTGGATATGTCTCCTTCAACTCATCTTCACGCTCCCATGTAGCCTCAGCTTCACTATGGTAACTCCACTGAACTCTGCACATCTTGATGCGCTTGTTCCGAGTAACCCTCTCTGATGTCTCCAGAATCTTCACCGGATGCTCAGTATAAGTCAGATCTTCCTGCACATCTACTCCATCCAGTGGTGCCTGCTCCTCGGGTACTCGCAAACACCTCTTCAGCTGAGATATATGGAAGACATCATGAACTCCTGAGAGGCTGAGAAGTAACTCCAGGCGATAAGCAACTTCGCCTTTCCGCTCTAGCACCTTGAATGGACCAACATACCGAGGTGCTAACTTCCCTTTGACATTGAATCTGCGGATTCCTCTCATCGGAGACACCTTCAGGTACACATAATCACCGACACTGAAAGTCAGATCTCTCCGTTTGCCATCGGCATAGCTCTCCTGTCTGCTCTGTGCAATCCTCAGATTCTCTCACACAGCCTGAACCATCTGCTCTGCATCATCTATGATCTCAGGGCCAAAGAGCTGCTTCTCACCAATCTGATCCCAATAGAGAGGAGTCCTGCACTTTCTGCCATACAATGCCTCGAAGGGGGACTTCTTTAGACTGGCCTGATAGCTGTTGTTATATGAGAACTCAGCATAAGATAGGCACTTATCCCAACTAGTACCGTACTGAATGGCACAAGCTCTCAGCATATCCTCCAACACTTGGTTGGTTCTCTCTGTCTGCCCATCTGTCTGAGGGTGATAAGCCGTACTGAAACGCAGCTTCGTATCCAACGAATCATGGAGCTGCTCCCAGAACCGAGAAGTGAACTGAGACCCTCTGTCAGATATAATCATCTTGGGCACACCATGTAAGCAGACAATCCGAGAAATGTACAACTCTGCAAGTCTAGCACCGGAGTAAGTAGTGTTCACTGGAATGAAGTGGGCAACCTTCGTCAATCGATCCACTACTACCCAAATGGAGTTGTACCCTTTCTGAGTACGAGGCAATCCAACAATGAAGTCCATAGTGATCTCCTCCCATTTCCACTCTGGAATCTTCAAAGGCTGTAACAGACCTGCTGGCCTCTGATGCTCAGCCTTGACACGCTGACAGGTGTCACAAATAGCCACGTACTCTGCCACTGAACGCTTCATCCCATACCACCAGAAACGTTCCTTCAGATCATAATACATCTTTGTGCTGCCCGGATGAATAGAATATGCTGTATCATGGGCCTCACTCAGAATCAACTTCCGAAGATCCTTCACATCTGGCACACAGATCCGGTTCTTGTACCACAAAGTACCCTGATCATCCTCTCTGAAATGAGGGGCCTTGCCCTTCTTGAGCAACTCACGAATCTCCTGCAGCTTCTCATCATCTTTCTGATGCTGCCTGATCTCTGACTCTAGGGTCGGTACTGCCTCAAATGCTGCACTGGAAGTATGATGCAAGAAGCCCAGACTCAACTGCTCAAACTCCTCGCATAACTCTGGAGGCATCTGGAAAGCCACGGCCATGTTGACATAACTTCTTCTACTCAGAGCATCTGCTACAACATTGGCCTTGCTCGGATGATAGTGAATCTCCAGGTCATAATCCTTGACCAACTCTAGCCATCTTCTCTGCCGCATGTTCAGTTCATTCTGCGTGAAAATGTACTTGAGGCTCTTGTGATCAGTGTAGATATCACACCGCTGTCCATACAAGTAATGCCTCCAAATCTTCAAAGCATGTACAACTGCGGCTAACTCAAGATCATGAGTGGGATAATTCAGCTCATGCCGACGTAACTGCCGTGAAGCATAAGCAATCACTCTGCCTTCCTACATCAGAACGCACCCAAGACCATCCTTCGAAGCATCACAATATACCGTGAACCTCTTCGTCTGGTCTGGCAGAGTCAGGACTGGCGCCGTAGTCAACCTTTTCTTCAGCTCATCAAAGGCCATCTGATGCTCATCAGTCCACACGAAAGCCACATTTTTCTCCACCAAAGAAGTCAAAGGCTTCGCGATCTTGGAGAAATTCTCAATGAACCTCCGATAATATCCAGCTAAGCCCAAGAATGACCTGACTTCCTTTACTGTCTGCGGTATCTCCCACTCTAGCACATCCTTCACCTTGCTTGGATCAACAGCAATGCCTCCCTGAGAGATAACATGACCAAGGAAAGGAACCTCGTCAATCCAGAACTCGCACTTGCTGAACTTGGCATACAGCTGATGCTCTCTCAATCTCTGCAACACGAGTCTCAGATGCTCCTCATGCTCTTCTTCTGTCTTGGAAAAGATCAGAATATCATCAATGAAAATCACCACAAAGACATCCAGATAATCCATGAGGACCATGTTCATCAGATGCATGAAGTAAGCCGGGGCATTAGTCAAGCCGAAGGACATGACTGTATACTCATATAGCCCGTACTTGCAAGTGAATGCCGTCTTCGGAATATCCCCAGGACGGATCCTCAGCTGAAAATAACCCGAATGAAGATCAATCTTCGAGAATATACGAGCACCTCGAAGCAAATCGAAGAGATCCTCAATACGGGGCAGTGGATGCTTGTTCTTGATAGTGACTGCATTCAGCTCCCGATAATCGACACACATCCTCTTCGAGCCATCCTTCTTATCTACCAGCAATAATGGAAAAGCCCAAGGAGAGAAGCTGCGACGGATATAGCCCTTGGCTAGCAACTCATCAATAGTCTTCTTAACTTCTTCATGCTCTATAGGTGCCATACGGTAGGGCCGCTTTGCAATAGGAGCTGTGCCAGGCAAGAGATCAATACAAAACTCAATGGCGCGTTCAGGCGGCATACCTGGCAGATCATCCGGAAAGACATCCGGGAATTCAGACACCACGTGAATACCGTCCGTGGGTCTAGCCTCCATCTGATGAAGAAATCCAGAAGGCTCTACTGCACTGATAACAACCTCTTGGCCACTGGAAGCTGATAACAAGACTGTCCTCTGAGCACAATCTATCCGAACTCCCCACTTGGCCAGAGTCTCCATTCCCAGAATGACATCAATGCCCTTGGTGTCTAGCACCATCAGATCAGTACAGAACTCTACTCCCCTCAAAGAAACACTGACTCTCGGGCAGTAAGTGTGAGACCTCAACTGTCTTCCCGGTGAAGATACTAACAGGCACCTCTTTAATGTGCTAGTATGAATACCATGATGCTCGACAAAAGACTGAGTAATGAAGGAATCCGTAGCACCAGTATCGAAAAGCACTGTAGCTGGATATGAATTAACCATGAACGTACCAATAACCACGTTGGGAGCCTCGGCCGCTGACTCGGCCGTCACGTGGTTCACTCTGCCCTGAAGTGGTGCCCTGGGCTGAGCTGGGCGCCCCTGCTGTCCCGCCTGCGCCTTCCGGGGGCAAGCGTTGGCGTAGTGCCCCGGCTGGCCGCAGTGAAAGCAGGTGCGAGGAGGTCCCTGAGCCTGCTGTCTGGTAGGAGCTACCGGACGTGGAGCCTGCGGTGCCGGTGGAGCTGGTGGAGCACGAGCCGGAGGTGCCGGTAACCTCTGGCCCTGCCCTGCCTGCTGCTGCTGTCGAGGCAGGTACTGCTGCGGTGGCCTCTGCTGGTACTGCTGAGGAGGCCGGTACTGAGGCTGCTGGTACTGCTGGGGCGGCTGGAGGTGTGGACGAGTGTTGCTGCCGGTAGCAACGGGGACAACCTTCCTCTTCTTGTCCTCCATCTCCAGGTGCTTGCGCTCAGTGTTGAGCGCACTGTCAACCAGATGGTTGAAGTCGTCGAAGCGGAGGTTGAGCAGCGCGTACTGGAGGTAGTCCTCAAGACCCTCCATGAAGTGCTCCTGCTTCTTGCGGTCATCCGCAACATCGGCAGGAGCGTAGCGAGCAAGCTGCAGAAAGCGATCACGATACTCCGTGACCGACATAGTCCCCTGAATTGACAAAGACAGATAGATATCGATAGATTAACTCAAGATTCATAAGGATAGAATAAGGGGCTTTAGCTCAAAAGAAACCGCTGAATGATTATATTTAAGATTACCTGCTTCAGTGCAAGGAACTCCTTCTGCTTCATCTTCATAACGCCCGCAGGGACGTTGTGGCTGCGGAAACGCTCCCTGAACTGGAGCCAAGTGAGAGCCTTGCGGTCCTGAACTGGGTGGGACTCCCACCAGTCCAAAGCTGCCCCTCGCAGCTGTCCTGCTGCGTACAGAACTCGCTCCCGATCATCGTACTGGGCGATGTCCAGCTGACGCTCCACTGCACGGAGCCAGTCGTCAGCCTGAAGAGGGTCGGACGTGTGAGAAAACGTCGGCGGGTGACCCCTCAGGAACTCAGCACGCCTGTCGCGAGGCTGCGGCGGTGGAGGAGGCGGAGGCTGAGTGTGAGCCTGCTGAAGAGCCTGAACAGTGTTGTTCAGGGTGGCCATCATCTGCATCTCGAGCTGGAAGTACTGCTCCGGAGTCAAAGGCGGCGGCATCGGGATCCCGGTACCCTGGGTGTTCTGACCCTGGTTGTTCTGCCCCTGCTGGTCAGAACCACGCCTGGTGTTCACCATCTGATTTTGGACAAAAGATTTCACGAGTAAGGATATTGCAGGAATAAATTCTGATGAATATGATAACCCTTTGCGGAATAAGACTCAGCCATGATAAAGTAGACAGGATAGAGTGGACTGTTTTACCCCCAACAATCTAACTCATTTTATTAATTAGTTAACTTTAACATAAGAGTGATTTTCTTTAAACAAATTTAAACTACTAAGCTATGCAATCATTCAAAAATCCAAATCAAACATATAGCATAATAACAAGCAGTCAATTTTCACGACTTAGCCGAGTTTAACACACACGACTCGACTAACACAACGCGTCGCAGAACGTGCTATTGTATTATTATAAAAGGGTCACCTAGCTAACTCATGGTGGTCAGATAACTGATTCAGGCCAAAATTTACGAAAACTATTCTTCAGAGAGAGAAATCAAGGCAAGACGAGTAAAAAGTCATAGAAGTCAAGGGGTATAATAGTAAAATAGTTTCAGCAGGCAAGGATTGGAGAGAAAAAGTCCTAAAACTCGACCAGTTCTATCTAGGCTTCGTCCTACAGTCGATACGGCTCTGATACCACTCTGTAACACCCGGTTTATAAAAGGACATAAACCGAGCAATCATATACGTGCCAGGATCAAGTCACACGTATATACAACAGAATGAACAGTTATATCACAGCACATATCACGAATAAGACATAATAAATCGAAATACGAATGTTATTTATTACAATAATGACAAAAATGTCTGATACAGCGGAAGCGAAGTACAAAATACGAATAAAGCTCTCCGAAGCTGAAGCAGGGCGCCACAGGGACGTCGACTGGGAGACGAACACCTAGAAGTCCTCGTAGTCCTGGTAGCGCTGGACGAACTCCCTCGTGTCGGCAGGAACTGAGCAGCAGTAGCGTAGCCAAGAGGAAAAAGTAGAGAAGAGGCAAGAGTGAGTACACAACTTGTACTCAACAAGCATAACACAAACTATGAGGCTCTAGGCTGGCTGACTCAACTGCATTAGCTTTTAAGTGTTGGCAAAATTTTATTAAAGCTATTTACTACGAGTTGATGAATTACCATTAACCCAGTTACATAGTAATTAATCAAGATTAAACATGTCACTACTGAGAACCAAACCGAAACCAAGCCACCAAGGTAACCCCGAGAGGCACCCCCTCGTCGGAAGGAGCTAACCCCACTAATCAAAAGGAGGATCTGGGCCGCTCATAACCGTGAGCACGGCTAGTATACCAGTTTTACACTCTGCAGAGGTTGCACATCTTTACCCACAAGTCGTGAGCTATGCCAGAGGTTCATCACACTTCCTTAGGTGAGATGACTAGCGACTCACTACGAGGCCGTTACAAAGAATCTCGTTGGTAAGGCGTAACCGCGAGAGATAGGTCAGCGACGATGGGGTCCACCTCTGGGGGTACAAGCACAGGAGCGCAATCCAAGCACAGACCAAGCCGGAGGAGCAGGGACCATTGAAGCTTACTACTCTTGCCCCGCAGGTAAGTTACTCCAAACCAAAAAGACCTAATTAGTAAGCCAAGTCTATCCCATTCTAGCCTTGTGGTAGCGCTGTTGTCCCAGGTTGTCGCTCTATGAACCGGTCCTTATGGAGAGTGGCCAACCAAGCACTAAGCACCGTACTGGCCCCCTAAACCATGATTCTACAAAAACATCTTTTAACGAGACGTGAGCCACTCATCCACACAGAGGGCCACTCTCAGAATTAAGTTCAAGTAAACCATTAATCAATTTAATTAAAAAGGACCAAAGTGTGTTATAGCGCAGCAACCTAGCACAACTAACAAAATGCAACCCAAAGGTATATATAAAGGGTATAAAGTGGCTAGGAAAGTCCTTATAGGCATACAATATTAAAATGTAGTATGAAATTGTAATTAAAGTGATAGGTTGTTCATGTTACACTTGCCTTCCTCGTACTGCTCTGGCTGCTGCTCAAACTGCTCCGAAGACGGCTGCTCCGAGTACTGGTACTGGGGCTCCTCAGATGGATCAACGTCTACTCACGAACACATGGCCAAAACAATGCACAACAATAAGCATACAAGCAAACACTAACAAAAAGCTAAGAAACAGTACATCAATACATAAAAACAGCTCATTAAACTGGTCTAAAACTATTCTATGCGTTACAACGATCGCGTGGATATAAAGAACGCTTAAAACGGAGCTAAAACGCATTTTCTAGGCTAAAAACAAGGTTCAGGGGCTTATTTGTAAGAAAACTGAAGTTCCAGGGGGTTTTCTGCTAAAACTGAGGACTAAAACGTAAATAAACATTAAATCTAAGGGCTAACGTGCAAAACCAATGGCCCTGGATGGCGGGTTTGATTTCTGGAAAGCTCAGGGGGGTCTGTGCAAAGTTTTGGGCTCGACTGCAAATATTTTTCAAAAGCGGTGGACTGCGGGTTGAATCTACTAAAGTGCAGGGGCTCTTTAGCAAAATGGCCAGGCGAAAGGGTACGCGCGGATCTGATCCGTTGGATCGAGATCCGGCGGCTCAGAACAGACATGGCCGCGATCTAATCCCGCGCCTCGATTTCGGATCTGACGGCCCAGGTTGAAAGGACGAGCGGACGGCGGCGGGACACGCCGGAGCAGAGCTCCGCGGCGGCGGGCTCACCGGAGACGCCCAATCCGGCGCTCCGGGGGTCAAATAGGCCCGGACTTGGGTCTGGGGTGGACTTCGTGGTATGTGTAATCCACCTAGGGCGTTAGCGGGGCACGGTGGTGCGCGGAGCTAAGCTAGCAACGGTGGCGGCGGCACTGGGCACCGGGAACCCGCCGGAGTAACCTGTTCGGGGGTCTACAGGGTCTACGGCCTACCTAAACCAGCACAAAAAGGGGGCCTGAGGGGGTGCGGAGGCTCACCGGGGCTCGGGCTTGAGCAAGGAGTCGTGCAGGGGGCCCGGCGGCGAAGACCGGCGGTGGAGGCGGGCGGCGTTCGTGGAATCTGGGGAGGAGTCGCTGCAGAGGTCCCCCGGCTTCTGGATCCAGTCGAGGAGATGCGGAGACATGCTGCGGAGGTGCAGAGGTGGTCAGGCAAGCCGGAGAGCCACCGGCGCCGAGAAATCGTGGCGGCGGTCGAGCTCACCTGTGGCGAAACTTGGTCAAATTCCGGTGAGGGTGCGGCTCGGACTGGGGCAAGCGGGCTCAGTGTGAACCCTGGGCTCAGGGCGGATCTCTGGTGGGGCTCGGCAGGACGTTGTGGCCGTGGCAGCGCCGGTGTGCGGTGCGGCGGAGCAAGGCGCGGCGGAGCAGAGCGGCGTGGGGTGGCGGCTAGGGTTGGAGGGAGCAGGGGGGTCCGCAGGCGGTATTTATTGTAACACCCTAATTTAAATTTCAGCATTTTTTAATAAATTTAATTGGCTTTATTTAAATTTCTAAGGTTTATTGTGTTAGACTTGCATTTAATCTAAATTTTTGTTCTATAAGTAATTAAAATTTTATCATAGGTTTAAATTTTTTTGTGCATTCATGCTGGTGCATGGTTTAAATTATTTGAGTGTGGTTTGAATTCAAATTGTATTTGAATTCAAACTTTGTTTGAATTAGAAAAAGAAGTGAGAGAGAAATAGAAAAGACAAAACCCAACCCAACAGCAACCCGCGTCCGGCCCAGAGCCGCTAGGCCCAGCCCCTCCTCCCCTCGCTTCCCGCGCTTGGCCCAAATCCCCGCTTGCCCCGCTGCCTCAGCCCGCGCGCGACGCCCCGCACAGGCCCGCTGCCAGCCGAACACACCCCCGCTCCACTCACGCTACATGGCCCGCGCCCCCCTCTCCCACCGACGCTCTGGGCCCGCACGTCAGCACACCCGCGCGGCGCTCAGCCCGCGAGCACGCACCCCCGCCTCACCCCGCTGACCCCCCGGACCCACTGGTCAGCCCGCTCAAGCACGCCCGCGGCTTCCCCTCGCTGGCGCTGACGGACCGACCCCACCTGGCAGTTTCTTCTCCCTCGCAGAGCAACCACCCCGCCCGTCAAGCCGAGATTCCCGGTGAGCCTTCCATCCGGGGCACGCCTCCCTAGGATCACCTGGGATGCTCTATAAACGGCGTGCGCACCCTGTAATCCTAGCCTCCATCCCCAGCCGCCTCGACGCAAACCCTAGCCGCCACCGCGCTACAACTTGCTCCTCCCAGAGCAGAGCCCGCGCCGCCGCGGCCACGCCCCTCCGCCACGCCGAAGCCCCGGCCGAGCAGCGCGCTGGCTCCGCCTCGGTCTCAGGATCCTCTTCGGACTCCTTGGCCCCGTACCGAGTCGCGCCTACGCCGGGATTCCGCCAGGGGCGCATCACCGGTGAGAAGCTCCGCCGCCGAAATTACTCGCCGCCAGTGGTCCTCGGCCCTTCCTAACCCCTTGCTCGGCTTCGCAGTACCATCACTCGTCGATCCGTGCGACCCAGGAGGCCAGGAGCTGCGCCCCATCGACCTCTCCCCGAACCCAGCGCCGACCCGCCGCCGTTTCACGCCGACGACCTCCCCTGCGCCATGCTCCCTACCGTTCCGAGCCTCGGTGAGCACGCCTTTGCTTCCCTGTTTCTTTTGCACTAGCGATTAGAACCTGTAGTGCACCCTAGGTGCCCGGGCCACGCTTGCCGGCGCTTCTCCACCGCCGCTGGACCGCCCATGTCGGCGGGAGTCCCCTTCCCAGCCCTGCAGCACCTCTTTAAGTGCCCCAGTGGTTTACGCATGAGGCGTACCGCCTCCCAGGTCAAACCGCATGCCAAATCTAGCCCCAGAACGTCGGATCCGACGAACTCCGGCGAGCCCTATGCGGCGCCGCCGCGGAACAGGGCACGCCGGCGCGTTCCGCCGCCGCCCCACACCCAAACCCTCTTGAACCGTCCGATCCGAAGTAAGCGGCCGCGATTAGATCAAGGTTACTTTAGATCTAGGCCGCCAGATCTAAATCCTGCGGCTAGAAATCGAAGATACCGGTTCGGCCGATCTTTTTGCATAAGAGACCCCCACCTTCCTTGAAATCAACCCGCGCTCCATCGGTATAGAAAAATATTTACGCAGAGGCCCTGTTTTTAGCCCCCTGAGTTTCTTTAATATTGAATCCGCCGTCCACCCTTGGCAGTTTTACGTGTCAGACCCTGGATCTATAGTATAATTATGTTTTAGTCCTCGGTTTTAGCAGAAAAGCCCCTGGAACCCTGTTTTTATTACAAATAAGCCCCTAGAACTTGTTTTTAGCCTAGAATACGCGTTTTAGCTCCGTTTTAAGCGTTCTTTATATCCACGCGATCGTTGTAACGCATAGAATAGTTTTAGACTAGTTTAGTGTGCTGTTCTTATGAATTGATGTACTGTTTCTTAGTTTTTGTTAGTGTTTGCTTGTATGCTTATTATCGTGCATTGTTTTGGCCATGTGTTCGTGAGTAGACGTCGAGCTACCGGAGGAGCCCCAGTACCAGTACCCGGAGCAGCCGTCTTCCGAGCAGTTTGAGCAGTAGCCAGAGCAGTATGAGGAAGGCAAGTGTAACATGAACAACCTATCATCTTTAAATACAATTTCATACTGCATTTTAATACTGTATGCCTATAAGGATTTCCTAGCCACTTTATATCCTTTATATATATCCTTGGGTTGCATTTTGGTTAGTTGTGTTAGGTTGCTGTGCTATAACACACTCTGGTCCTTTTTAATTAAATTGATTAATGGTTTACTTGAACTTAATTCTGAGAGTGGCCCTCTGTGTGGATGAGTGGCTCACGTCTCGTTA
The DNA here is from genome assembly GCF_016808335.1 of Panicum virgatum. Lineage (NCBI taxonomy): Eukaryota > Viridiplantae > Streptophyta > Magnoliopsida > Poales > Poaceae > Panicum > Panicum virgatum. Next base: position 37,750,878 of record NC_053138.1, on the reverse strand, counting down.
AAAGATGGTTTTTGTAGAAACATGGTTTAGGGGGCCAGCTCGGTGCTTAGTGCTTGGTTGGCCACTCTCCATAAGGACCGGTTCATAGAGCGACAACCTGGGACAACAGCGCTACCACAAGGCTAGAATGGGATAGACTTGGCTTACTAATTAGGTCTTTTTGGTTTGGAGTAACTTACCTGCGGGGCAAGAGTAGTAAGCTTCAATGGTCCCTGCTCCTCCGGCTGGTCTGTGCTTGGATTGCGCTCATGTGCTTGTACCCCCGTGAGGTGGGCCCCATCGTCGCTGACCTATCTCTCGCGGTTACGCCTTACCAACGAGATTCTTTGTAACGGCCTCGTAGTGAGTCGCTAGTCATCTCACCTAAGGAAGTGTGATGAACCTCTGGCGTAGCTCACGACTTGTGGGTAAAGATGTGCAACCTCTGCAGAGTGTAAAACTGATATACTAGCCGTGCTCACGGTTATGAGCGGCCCAGATCCTCCTTTTGATTAGTGGGGTTGTCTCCTTCCGACGAGGGAGGTGCCTCTCGGGGTTACCTTGGTGGCTTGGTTTTGGTTTGGTTCTCAGTAGTATCATAAATTAATTTTGATTAATTACTATGTAACTGGGTTAATGGTAATTCATCAACTTGTAGTAAATAGCTTTAATAAAATTTTGCCAACACTTAAAAGCTAATGCAGTCAGTCAGCCAGCCTAGAGCCTCATAGTTTGTGTTATACTTGTTGAGTACAAGTTGTGTACTCACCCTTGCCTCTTCTCTACTTTTTCCTCTTGGCTACGCTACTGCTGCTCAGTTCCTGCCGACACGAGGGAGTTCGTCCAGCGCTACCAGGACTACGAGGACTTCTAGGTGTTCGTCTCCCAGTCGACGTCCCTGTGGTGCCCTGCTTCAGCTTCGGAGAGCTTTATTCATATTTTGTACTTCGCTTCCGCTGTATCAGACATTTTGTCATTAATGTAATAAATAACATTCGTATTTCGATTTATTATATCTTATTCGTGATATGTGCTATGATATACTATTCATTCTGTTGTATATACGTGTGACTTGATCCTGGCACGTATATGATTGCTCGGTTTATGTCCTTTTATAAACCGGGTGTTACATTTATAGGGCGGCGGAGCGCCCTTGGCATGCGCGCCCGGGCGGGGAATCACGGCGTGGGCTTCGCCGGGGATCGCGGGCGATTTCCGTTGCGCGGGCGAGCAACACGAGAGGTGAGGGATGACAGGCGGGCTCGGGGGCGCAGCGAGACGGGGCGGGGAACGTGTGCGTGCGACGCGGGCTGCGGCTGAAGGGTGGGCCCAGCGCTGGCAGGTGGGACAGGCGTAGTGGAGGGCGATGCGCGAGAGTGGGCGCTGCGGGACTGGGCCGGCGCGGTGAGGTGCGAGTGTGGGCCTGTCGTGTGGGACCGGTCCGTCAGGGGAGACGCGGAGTGTTGGTGCGCGGAGTGAGCGGTGCTGGCGGGTGTTGCTGGAAGTGCTGCTGACAAGCAGGGTCCACAAGGCAGAGGGTGGGGGCGTGCGCGGGCCATGCTGGCTCGCTGGGCTGCCGTGTGGTCTGCTGGGCCGGGTGAGCGGGATGGGCCACGGAAAGAGAGTGGTCGGGCTGGGTTTGGGCTGGGTTAAGGGTTTGGGTCCTCTTTCCTTTTCTATTCTTTTCCAACACACTCAAACTAAATTGAATTCAAATTCAAATTTGAATTCAAACCACACTCAAATAAAAATATGCACCAGCATGAATGCAACACAAAAAAAAATTAAACCTATGATAAATTTTAATTTCTTAAGGAACAAAATTGGGTTAAATGCCATACTAAACACAATAAACCTTAGAAATTTAAATAAAGCCAATTAAATTTATTGTTAAATGCTGGAATTTAAACTAGGGTGTTACAGATCATCAAGATCAAGGTAGGGCCCCGGTTCTGATCTTGTGATGTACAATCATTCATGGTGAAGTTATTTGTAATTCCGAATGTTTAGCGACCATGTTCTCTCTTTCGATTTCGTTCTTTTCTTTGGGTTTGCTTCATCCTAGATCTATTATCAAGATAGATCGCTTAGCATGATCTTGTAGTCATGGTGGCTAGAGGTTCATGGCGGAACTACCAAAGGGGCGACTTGCTTCAGGGTACTTTTGTCGAAAGGGGTGGCGTCGTGACAGGCCGTTGCCACTAAGTAGGTGGGGTATCGAGGGATCGGATTGGAGATTTTGAGTTTAAAGATGCTTTTCATTGAGATTCACATCTATCTTACATCACTACATCTAGCTGGAACTACAACATATGCATGATCTAGGTGATCTAGATTGGTTATCTCTAACTTTCTCTTGCTACTTTCAGTGTTTGTCGTTTTTAATAGATTAGATTCGTTTTTCACCACATCAACACAAAGGAATCTCTATGCTAGTAGATTGTTTCTTGTCTCTTTGGTTCTATGGATTGATAAACCTTGGGGAATACTCTGAGGAAAAAGCTACACGAAACCGTGCACTTGCGGTATATAAATCGGGGGCGCTAAGGAGCGTCAACAAGCTTTTCTGGCGCTGTTGCCGGGGAACCATCGATTTAAGATCCAATCTTACTTGCATTCGTAAATATTTCTTTTTCTTTATTTTTCTCTTTTCCCTTTTTAGATCTCTTATTTTTCTAAGCTAACTTAAAAAAAACGGATCTATTCCACGAAAATCAATCTAATCTAGAGTTTGCTTTATTTTGCTTTTATGTTTTAGATCTTGTATATTCATCTTTTAGATCTGGTATATATTTTCTTTTTCACTAACCCCTAACAGGAGATGGACGGGAGCCTCTCCAACAAACCCGATAATTTTTGTGGATGATCCAGAAAAAATTTACAGGCAAAGGAGACGAGAAGCACGATCAAGGAAGTCGGAACTAGTAGATCCAAAAGTCGAAGCCGACAGTTCATCGTCTTCCCCTCAAGCAACTCCACCAACAAGTCCAAAGGAGGCGCCACTTCACCAAGGGATGGCGCTACCGGAGCAGGAGCGTACGATCGGAGAGCTATGCACTCCGGACATTCGGGACTTGCCGATCCAAAATCTCGATAACATCAGAGTTCCATTCGAGATCAAGACTTCAAACATAAGGATGGTGCAAAGCTTGCCCTTCACTGGAAACGAAGACGCTAATCTACATCTTCAACCGTTCCTCCAACTATGCCGCACCTTCGACATGAAACGGATGACTCAAGATCAAATAAGAGCGAGGCTCTTTCCGTTCTCTCTACTTGGGAGAGCGCTGCAATGGTTTCATTCTCTACCATCGCGCACGGTGCAAAATTGGGAGTCCTTGATGAAAGAGTTCATGACGGAGTTCTACTCGCCGGGCAAGACCCAGATTCTGCGCAATAAGATTGCAACATTCGCGCAAGCCCCGACGGAGACTATTGCGGAAGCCTATGAGCGCTTCAATGACTACATCCGCGCCGTGCCTCATCACAAGTTCTCAAGGGAGGATGTGGTCCAGAAGTTCTATCAAGGCCTCACTACTGCATCAAGGGGGATCATTGACGCATCGGCCGGAGGTTCTATCATTGAGCTCACGCCTACTCAAGTTTTCAAGCTATTCAAGAAGGTGGCGGACAATGACGCATGGGCATCATCGGGGCGCCTACAACCACTCCAAGCCGTGGGCGCCGCAAAGAGTGTATTGCAAGTGGAACGTGAAGAAGTGCTAGAAGGGAAGATCGACTCGCTCATGAGAAGGTTGGAGAAGATGGAAGTGGAAAAGAGAGAAGCCCGAGCTATTGATTTGAAGGCGGCCGAAGCAAGGTCTACATGTGAAGAATGTGGAGAGTACGGCCATGTCCAAAAGAATTGCCCAGAGGAAGCCAAGATGCTCGACTACATGAAGAAGGGAGAATGGATTCCGCCAACCAACTTCCGCTACGGGCAAGGTAGACCCCAATTTAATGCAAGCTCTTCCATTCAAAACTCGGTGCCTCTTCGTATAGAATTGAAGGAGTTCATGGAGGAGCAAGGCAAAATTAATAAGGACACCGTCACCAAGTTCAAGGCTATGGACAAGATCTTGGAGAACATTGATGGCAAGGTGACGGAGGTCGGGAGCTCTAACCTTCAAGTACTCAACATGATGAAGATGCTAGAAACGCAAGTAGCCCAGCTTGCCGGACGCCTATCTAGCAATGAAGGAAAATTGCCTGGGCAACCTCAAAGTCCGGAGACGGCAAAGGCAATTCAAACTCGCTGGGAAAAGGAAACCGAAGAACCCGAACATGCAGCGGGAGCAGGGAAGCCTAAGCCAAGAGTTGAAGTGGAGACCATCATCAAGGAGAAGGCACCTACTCCTATGCCAGAGATAGTCACCGAAGAGCCGGAGTTTGAGCTAGATGATATAGACACCAAGATTCTACCGCCAAGACCACGATACCACAAAGGTAAACATGAAGATGAGCAATTCAACAAATTTGTTGACATGGTACGCAGGTTGAGCATCAATATGCCGCTCTTGGACGCTCTACAAGTTCCGACGTATTCTCGCTACTTCAAAGACATCATCGGAAACAAGCGCGAGATACCGCCAAGCACTGTCAAGCTAACCGAGGAATGTAGCGCGGCAATCGCTAATGAAGCTCCTGAAAAGAAGAGGGACCCCGGATGTCCTACCATCCCGTGTTCCATTGGATCTCTTATGTTCGAAAGAGCACTTTGTGATCTCAGTGCAAGTGTGAGCGTCATGCCAAAGAATGTGTTCGAGAAGCTACGCTTACCGGAGCCGGAGCCCACCGCCATGTGCCCAGAGTTAGCGAACAATTCCGTTCGCTATCCTTTGGGAATCGCCGAAGACGTGCCTGTGAAGATTGGAGAACACTTAGTCCCCGTTGACTTTGTGATTCTCGATATGGTAGAAGGGAGCAAGGCGCCTCTCATACTTGGGAGGCCTTTCCTCAAGACCGCAAGGGCAAACATCGATGTTGGCAAGGGGGAGATAAAGTTCGACATCAATGGCACCACAAGCGAATTCAAGTTTCGTCCATGCCTTGAGGTATGCAACATGATCAATGTGAAATATGTTCCGCCTCACCGCCATGTCACAGAGAAGAAGCCAAAGAAAGAAGAGGAGCCGAACAAGAAGGAAGCGAAGAAGGAGATAGAAGTCATCGTGTCCATCGCGACAAAGAAGATCGCTGCAAGAAAGCTAAAAGCCCGCCTGTGAAGACCAAAAAGACGACTAACCTAGAAGACAAACCCGCAGCACAGATTGTGCGGAAGTGGGTACCCAAGACTGCAGTGCCATCACCGAGCGTTGGTCCGAAGTGAAGAAGAAGAAAGTCTAGCTATAGACTATAAACGAAGCGCTTTGCGGGAGGCAACCCGTTCGTCGAGTCAAGAATAAAGCTGCCGGGAGTTCAACCCATTCGTCGAGTCAAGAATAAGCTGTCGGGAGGACAACCCGCGAAAGGTTTTGGTAAGTGAGTCAAGAATTTTGCTACGCAAGGACATGATAAACTTTTGAACAATTGGTCGTTCGGTCGAACAATTCGATTTGGATTTTATTCGCTCGGTCATTTCGATGTTGTTTCTTATTTTAAACCAATGACATGAGCCATCCTATGATTTATTTGCCTCTTCTTGAGAAAGCCACATCCAAAATTCCATACCCATTTTTTGGCGACCGTCCTGTCCATGACGGCCGGACCAAGTTGAGATAAAACACACGAGTAGAGCCGCGCTATGTTTATATTAACTAAATTCTTGATGCGTAGGTTCGCACAAACATAGAGAGAATTTTTAGTTTCATTACCATAGGACTAGAATTTTCCTAACCTTATTTATTCTCTTTTTTCAAAATTCTCTCTCTCATTTTGGCAAAAATTAGAACCTAAACCCAAGACCCACGGTTGAATTCGAGATTGTTCGCTATCAATTCATGAAAGTGAACGGTTCCGGTGCAACCAAAATTAATGTAGTCGGGAAATATTTTTCGACTTACAAATGTAAAGATGTTTCAATTCCCCTCTGATTATTCATTTAAACTCATTGCATGCTTTGAGTCAATTCTGAAATTTTGAAGTTAGAGGAGGATTAAACATCTAAGCATGATTTGGAGAGGGTTTATGTGCTTGATTAACATCCATTGATCAATGTGAGTTCACGGGAAAGAGTTGTGTTCTCTACCTACCACCACATGCAAATAATTCAAAGGAGGGAGCAGCCATGCATGGGAAGGACATGTGATTTTCAGCAAAGATGGCACCATGTGATGAATGATTAAGCATGGGACAAAGTGAATGACACAAAGTGAAGAAATAATGTTGCAAGTGGACATCAAAGGCAAAGGAGTGGTTCACGGGATTTGGACGGTGCAAAGCATTCAAGATGTACTGGACAGAAGTAAATAATTGCACCAGGAAGCCACCAGAGAAAATTGAAGTGGAGGAGAGCCAAAAACACCCTAGGCCGGCCGGCCTGGCCCCTTTTTAAGAGCTCTGGTGCTCCCCTTTGACAGGTGCACTCCTCATTCAATTCCTTGCTTATGTTCTTCAAGTTCTTCGCCCAGAAACATCAGTTAGAGCCCTGAAAAATTCATCCCCCAAAACCTACTCCAAAAATCTCAGAAAATTCACCACAATTCCTAGTTTGTTCCACTCTTCGATATATTGTTCTCCCGCCGGCAAGAAACCCCGGGTGTGTTTGTTTTTGAGTGTGTGCAGCAAGGAGTCACCATGAGTGGCCTCATGAAGTTCATCACCGGGAGGAGAAGGACGCGTTCATCAACATCCGACGCATCGGCAAGTTCTTCGCGGAGGCACTCGGTCTCCGAGTCTCCGTGGAGCATGGAGGAAGACAACCCCGCACCGAGGAGTGACATGCTGCTCCTTGGTGGGATGAGAGACCCGAGAAGCTCCTCCATGAGATTCACCGAAGGGATGCCACCTCCTCCACGGCGTTCGACAAGGTCATCCGCACCACCACCATACAAGCCCAAGAATTTAGAATATGGGTTTATTATCTTGTCGAAGGAAGAAGAAGAAAGGCTCAAGTTCATGAAGGGAAGGTTGCGAGCAAATTATGATTTTGATGATGAAGCATTGGAGAAGTTGGGATTCCATCATGACATCTATGAGCTCTTGGAAAACATCGGTTGGAAGTTATTTTCCGATGGTGTCACGGTAGACATGCAAGAAGAAGTGGCTCTGGAGATGTTCATGACACTGGAGAAAACAACGGAAGTGGTGGATGAAGAAGAAGTGCCATGTCTGAAATTTCGACTCAATAATGAAGAGAAAGTCATCACATATGGAGAAATAGGGAGTTTGCTCGGATTCAAAAGTAATGCATATGAATTGGTGCAAGTTGAAGATGGAGAGCTTGATGAATTTTGGACAAAGATAGCAAAAGATGTCAACCGCCAAAGGAAGAATATAAGTAATGTGACCCTCCAAATATTCCACTCTTGGTTGAGCAAAAGAATTCTCGGGAGGATGAGAGAATCGAAGGTCACTGACCAAGAATTAAATTGGATGTATGCTGCATTGGTGAAGAAGCAAGTGATTGATCCCACCTACATCATGGTTGAAAGGTGGATTTGTGAAGCATCATCCGGCACGGGAGAAGTTGGTTCGGGGTGTTATCTCACAATGATAGCCCGAGCCATGAATCCGAGGTTACGAGTGATTCAAAAATTTTATGTCCCGGGAAGATATATTGGGATTGAACATTTGAGGCAAGGCCATTATATCAGAGGGGATGAAAAGAAGGGATTCACTATTTCTGAGATGGATATCTCCCTCCCCGATCAAAGGCTGAAATTATTTGCAAGAGGGAGGACTGATTGGCGAGTTGAAAATATTGGAAAAAAGGTGAAGAAATCAAAAAGAGGAAGGTTGATTGAAGGAACATCGGCATCGGCACAACAAGAAGACTTGGAAGTAAACCTTCCACCGCCAAGTTCCGCTTATTGGAGAAATGAATTTCAAGGTGCATCAAGTGGACAAGGATACCCGCAAGGATGGACGAGTCAATGGGAAGGAAACAAAGATCAAGCATGGGGGCATGCTGCGGCGGCGCCCCCACCATTTAGCAACTACGGCTACCCACCCTCGTCATACCAAGGAGAGATGCCCGACCCATCATTTGGAGCACAATATTTTGACCTCCCTCAACCGGAACAAGGAATGAGAATCATGGGTGCCTATGCAAGAAGAAACATGGAAGATATAGACGCCATCCGGAGGCACACAACCCAACTAGAAGATGGAACCGCGGGAATTGCATATCAAATGGGACTTCTAGGCCTGGCGCCACCGGAACAATTTAATGGAGGAGCATTTCAGCAGTATTATGACCAAGGATACAACTCAAGAGCCAATCAAGGAGAGTGATCGACGACAAGACCATGAATAAAATGCTCGCACGTGTGGTTTAGATTTTTCTACTTCTTTTCATTTATTTTCAGCATGTGTGCAAGCTTGTGTTTGCGTAGCAATTTTCTATTTCAATTATTTCAGCATGTGTGCAATTTGCTTTCTTTTGCTTTCATCACCATGATAAATAAATGCATCACCTACGCTTTAATGTTATGGTTAGTAATGATGATAGAAAGTTTGTGCCATGTTAAAATATGATGATCATTGCCGCCTTGTCTACTTTCTTGTGCTTGGTTTATGCATGATTAAACTAATGCTCTCTCTAACATGATCTGAAAATTAATTAAATGCCGGCTAATTCAATTGTGGAGCTATGATAAATTAAGACCCATATCTTTTATTCTTGCTCTCTTACTTAAGCTTGTCAAGGAAAATTTAATTTGGATTTAATTCTGAGCTAACCTTGTCAATGATACCTTTTGCAATTGCTCTACCTTTGTACAAGCCTAAATGATATATCATAACAAACCATAGAGCAAGAATTATTTTCAGGTGCATTAATTCAGGATTTATCTTCTTTGGTACGAGACTAAGAAGCTGACCATTCCGTATTTTTGCGTACCTCTCTTTTGCTAGCCATTCTATCCATGCATTGTGAGTTTCTATACCGGGAACATCGCAAACCTCGCTGGATATCCACCCTTAACCAAAAACATCTTTTTGTGAAACACCTCCTTGACCACAACCTATATATTGAGTATATATTTAGTTCGACGGCAAAACAGTGGAATCAAGAGCAAAATTCAGTAAAACATAAGCTTGGGAAGCATCAAAGAGTTTGCAGAAGAAAAATCCGAAGAAGTGGAGGCCTACAGGTAGTAGGCCGACCGGCCCAACACCCCTAGGCCGGCCAGCCTGCCCCTTTTCCTCCTCTGTTGGCTTCAATCTTTCACGAGGAGATGCTCCATTGAATTCCAAAGTTGAGTCCAGAGAATTGATAAAGGTTTTGTGCACTCACTCCATCAAGTTATCATCACTTCATTGCTTGAGGACAAGCAAACGTTCAAGCATGGGGGGGGGGAGGTGGAGTAAGTGCATTGTGTTGCCAATGGTTCTGAGGAGCAAAAAGAAAGAAAGAAAAAAAAGGGAGAGAAAAAAATAAAAAATGATGAATGATGATGAAAAGCTCCTCGGTTCCGTTTGCTTCATTAAACTCCAAGAACTTTGAAGATTATTCTATACTCAGTTATTCCAACCATGTGCAATCCGATAACAAGGACTTCAGTTGTGCCTTGGGATCAACCATTGCCATTTGCACATGTCCACCATCTAAAGTGTGTGTTCCATTCTCTCCCTCTCCATAAAGAAATTATTTTCCAATGGTCTTTTTGACGAGTCTCGGTAAATCCATAAGAAGTATTTCTTGTTTTGATAATATCTTGATTATAATATATTTTGTTAGGACTAACCTTTCCAGAGCTCCAGATAAAGCCTCACACATACATATGAGAGAAAGAAAGGAGAAAGTTCTAGCAAGTTTGAGAGACAAGATGAGCTGAGAGTTTCCATGAGCAAATTACAATGAGGTTTAAATTATTGATCTTGGTTTAGCATTACTTATGGAACTTACTTTCTTAATTCTAAGACTCGTTTAATTTTGAGAGCATGTGCTTAATAATTGTGGGGAAGCATTTAACTTGTATCTACCTTCCACATTGAAAAAGCTGGTTACAACTTGAACTATTAACTGCAAAATATTTTGGGAGCATTGTGTTTTCTCAAAATCCGAGCATTGATCGAGTGCAGGGATTGGACACTGAAAGGCAGCGCTGATTTTTATCAAAGACTTACTCGAGGACGAGCAAGGTTTAAGCATGGGGGGAATGTTGGCGCTGTAGCAGAACCACCTAAATTATTCCGGCTCAAGTGCGCAAGCTAGCGCCATAAAGGCAACACCAGCTCAAATGCACTTCAAACGGAACAATCCTTGGTCTGTCGGGTAACGTCCCGATACAACCACCAGTTCTCGGATCGAACAAGCATACCCCGCACGAAGGCGAGTCCAGAGATATTACAACCATAATTTTTACATCACAGGCATAAAAGTTATTACATGCCAGTTCTAAAGCATTATTACAAGACCATCCTTAGTAAAGCAGTTATACAAGCCATAACATAAGTTCAGAGTTTAAAACAGCGGAAGATAAAACACGACGGCTACAACACGTCGCGAAAGGACACCAGGCTAGCCCAAGCATGGTATCACTTGTCATAGTCATTGCCGGTCGCAGACGTATCCCACTCTACGGACCAGCCAGGAGGCAACGAGCAAGGGTAGGTCAAGCTAGCGATCTGATCCTCAAAACTCATACCTGAAAGAAAGTTCAACAGCAAGGCTGAGTATTCTAATACTCAGCAAGACTTAACCGTCAACGGGTATACCAAACCCACTGTAGCTAGACTATGCAGGGTTTGTGAGGCTCTGGTTTCCTTTTTGCTGAAAAGCAATAAAGAGTAGGTCCTTACTTTCAACTTTTAGCTTTCCAGATTCTAGTTGATTAACCATTCTATGTAAGCAACTACTAAACAATCATGGTAGAACTTTAAGCAAACATCAAGATTAATCATAGTAATGTTGCTCTTATTACTCTTTATGGCAAAGAGATCAAGCAGTCTCATATCATCGTGAGAGGCGGACGATTCTGAATCGAAATTCAACCTGGCCAGGCAAAACTAACACACACGTCTGGAACACTGTCGGGTCGTTCCCAAACAACCGTTGACCTTTCTTTCCGGCTTGTGGATAGGAACACTCTCCCCGACTACAGGGCTCCAAGGTCCACCCTTCTACGAGGTCCACCCTTGTCCCTTGAAGTCGCAGTGTTGCACAACATAAAAATAAAACCTATCCCTAAGAGAGAGTGTCAGGTATATCCACTCCCCGGTCCAATCGGCTACTAGGCTTGCCGCGTACCATATTTACGGCATGTGGCTAGTACTTTCAAAAACTTAACCACCGCTACCACACACCGCGACCTTAGCAAGTTCATCAATACAGACGGGGTCTCACCAAAGGTCATGATATCGAACACGACCCCGTCCGTCGTCCTTATATTGATAACAGAAAGTAAACAAGCAATTCCTATAAAGCTCGCGAGTGACAGGCAATCACTCGACTTTTACCGGTCCTATAAGCTTAGCAAGTAGTCGAACTCAAGTCTAGTTTTCAGTACATAGGTTCCTAGGATCATGCATCTAGGGTTTCAATTCAAATCCTAAGAACTGTAAATGCTTAAGCAAGTGATAACAGTAAATGGTAATAATTTGAAATATAGGTTATGTTCGGGGCTTGCCTTCTCGGTAGTCGCTAACTATTTCAGCTCTAGGCTCTTCCGAACTTTGGTCCGGGGCTTCAGTTAGTACGGCGGCGTTTGCTTGAGCTTCGAGATCACCTCCGTCAGACTCCGGGATCAGCTCGTACGTCCCGTCCGATAAGGCAGTCGTGTCTATATGTAATGCAAGAACGACATTATAAACACACATGGGCAATCGTTTATAGAGTAGTTAAATAACAAAACTAACTACACAAGGCATCATGATCAACAGCACAAATGAAGTGAACTACTCCATAAACAAGTGGGGGTGGTTTTCTATAACAAACAAAACATAGTTTGCTAATAAATCAACTACTCAGAGTGAAAAGGGTAATAAATTCTGCCAAAATTACACTAAACAGAAAATGAACAAAGTAACCTACCCTGTAAAAATCATGCCATAACATCTAACCATTTAATCAGAACAAATCAATCATTCAGACAGCACATAGAAAAAACTTGAATTATACAGGTCAAACTATAACAAAGTAGAAGCTCAAAATTTAACAGGATATCTACACAGGTATGAACTAGCTACTGTGAATGTTTCATGATTTTATCTACACAGAATTAATTCTGAGAAAATAAACAAAACAGACAACAGATTAGAAAGATTCATTTTTAGCTCCTGTTCTAGCCATGAACTGAGGCTTAAACTTCCTGGATAATCTAAACTACTCAAGAAGAACATGCAGAAATGTTTTCATGATTTATTACGAACAGAAACTATTTACCATAAATAAAGTCTACTAAACAAGGATTAAATCAAATAAATAGCTGTACCAGAGAACTGATCATGAACATTTTATAGCAAAACTAGTGTTATAAGAACAAACTACCATAAAAGTTTCAGAGTAAGACAAGCTTTCAAACAGTTGTTAAGAAAAAGATAAAATCAACTAATAACTAAGCACTAGTAACACAAATCAAATTCTACAGCAAAAATTAGCAACTAAAGCCTAACATATTATGGTTCTACTGTATAGATCTCTTCAAGAGGATTCCAAAACATCCAGATTTGCTATTTTACGAATTTTCCACGAATTGATATTGAATTTCAAAAATCACAGCAAACTATTACAAACAAGTCCTTAGTGCACTATTCACATGAGTCTAGGCCTATTCAAATAACACCCTGGAGTTTTGTTTCTTCCACCCCGAGGTCCCTGGGCCGGGTCAGAGAGAGGGGGCGGCGGTTGACCGGTCAAATCCCGGCGAGGGGCTCACTGGCGGCGAGGGGTGGGTTGGGGAAAACGGAGAGGAAGTCGAGGCGGTTCTCGGGATGCGCTTGGGTCGCGAAATGAGGGCGGAAAGAGGTCGGTCCACGGCGAGCGGTGGCCGGTGGAGCTCGGAGCACGGCGGCGGGGTGGCTCCGGTGGGGTTCGGGCGAGGGGAGATGGTCTGGGAGTTGCGCGAGGGCGAGGCGGTGCTTGCTAGGGGGTCAGAGCGGGCGGAGGAGCGGCGGTGAGGCGGCTCCGCGGCGAGGGTGAGCTCGTCGGCGTTCAAGCGGGCGGCGGCGCTGTTCTGGAGCTGGGGGGCGATTAGAGAGCAAAAGAGTGCCCATGCGCGCGCTAGGCGTGGGCGGCGGTCTCTGCAGGGGGCGCTCCACGGCGGCGTCGCGGTGGCGGCCGCGGGGCAGCTCTGAGCTCGTTGGGGGCGCGTGGCACGGCACGGGGAGGCACAGCGCGAAGCCAATGGCGGTGGGGAAGCTCTGGGGCGATGCGTGGGCGCCAGCGCGGAGCAAAGGGCGGCCGGGCGGGCTCTCCACGGCGCCGGCGACAGGCTCTGCGGCGGCGGCAGAGAAAAACAGAGGAGAGGGCTGGAGGAAGGAGAAAAAGGGCTGGTTTGCAATTTCTGAAAATTTCAGGGACCAAACTGTAAACAAGCAATAACTTTTAAACTAAAGCTCAAATGAAAAAGTGCTCAACATGAAAGTTGTTCAACTTTTCAAGATCTACAACTTTGATGTTGTGCAAAAATTTATTTGACCAAAGGATAGAAAGCTAATTTTGAAAACAAAGAAAGGAATTTGAATTCAAAGGAATTTGTCTTTTTCAATGAAATTTCACTCCAAACTTGGGCTGATTTGAAAAGTTTTCTGCCATGTAATGATTACACCACATTTTGCAAAAGCACCCTCCACAAAAGCTATAATTGCACACCCAATTCAAATATAACTGTAGAAAGGACCTTGCATAAAATCATAATTACACATATAACCTTTTATAATTACAAAAAGGTCCTTTTTCAAGCAAAACAAGCACATGATGTATAAAAGGTATGCAACACTAATGTGCAGACACCTAGGGTGTCACAGCCTTCCCCCCCTAAAAGGAATCTCGCCCCGAGATTACAGGAAGACTAATAATGGAAAGGTTTGATACCTGGATTTGTTCTAAGGAAGTCGGGAAAGTTTCTTTGGAGAAAAGTTTTAGTCTCCCAAGTCGCTTCTTCTTCAGTATGATGATTCCATTGGATTTTGTACATTTTCATCTTCTACCTTCTAGTACTTCTTTCCTTGGTGTCAAGAATCTTGATTGGATACTCCGTATAAGATAGATCGGATTCAATCTCGATATCTTGTGGTTCAAGGATCTCAGTAGGTACCCTGGTGCACTTCCGAAGTTGTGATACATGGAAGACATCATGAATGGCGGCCAACTGAGAAGGAAGACGAAGTCGGTAGGCAACTGGTCCACAAGTTTCGATAATTTCAAAAGGTCCGATGTATCGGGGTGCTAATTTCCCTTTTACGCCAAAGCGTTGAACACCTCTAGTAGGAGATACTCGCAAATATACGAAATCTCCTACCTCGAATTGTAAAGGATCTCTTCTTTTGTCTGCATAACTTTTCTGTCTTGATTGGGCTGCTTTAAGATTAGTTTGGATAACTTTGACTTTCTCCTCTGCCTCAGAGACTAAATCTGGCCCAAAGATTTTGCGTTCTCCAGCTTGTGACCAACTCAAAGGAGTTCGACACCTTCGACCGTATAATGCTTCAAATGGTGCCATTTGCAAGCTGGATTGATAACTGTTATTATATGAGAATTCTGCCAGTGCTAGGCATTTGTCCCAGTTCTTGCCATATTGAATAGCACATGCCCTCAACATGTCTTCAAGGATTTGATTGATTCGCTCGGTTTGCCCATCTGTTTGTGGATGATAAGCTGAGCTACGAATCAATTTGGTTCCAAGGGATTCTTGCAATTGCTCCCAGAAACATGCAATAAACTGAGCCCCATGATCAGAAATGATCGTCTTTGGAACTCCATGCAAACGAACAATTTGATCGAGATAAATCTCTGCATACCTTTTGGCAGAATAAGTTGTATGCACTGGAATAAAATGAGCGGTCTTGGTGAGTCTATCAACGATTACCCAAATAGAATCATGCTTCTGCGAAGTGTTGGGTAAACCGACAATAAAATCTATACTGAGGTCCTCCCATTTCCAGGATGGAATGGGTAAAGGTTGGAGAGTACCAGCTACTTTCAAGTGACTAGCCTTAACTCTTTGACAGATATCACACTCAGAAACATATCTGGCGATCTCTCTTTTCATTCGAGTCCACCAGAAATCTTGTTTAAGATCTTGGTACATCTTTGTACTACCCGGAAGAATCGAAAACTTCGATAGATGGGCTTCATCAAGAATTTGTTTTCTAAGTTGATGATCCTTGGGTACAATGAGTCGAGATTCAAACCATAAAACTCCTCTATGATCCACTCGGAAACATTTGTACTTTGCTTCACCTTGGGATAACTTTTCCTTGATAACCTTGATACCCTCATCATGTAATTGTGCCATGATGATGCTATCATGAAGTGTAGGCTCAATAGATATATGGTTCAAACTTCCTTGAGGTACCATTTCTAGGTTTAACTTCATCATTTTCTGGCATAGAGTCTCATTGAATGGCTCTACAGATAGACAATGACATTGTGACTTGCGGCTGAGTGCATCCGCAACCACATTAGCCTTTCCTGGATGATAGTGCACTTCTAGATCATAATCCTTTATCAACTCTAGCCAGCGTCTCTATCTCATGTTGAGATCAGCTTGGGTGAAGATATATTTGAGACTCTTATGGTCAGTGTAAATATTACAATGAGTTCCCATAAGATGATGTCTCCAAAGCTTGAGAGCGTGTATAACAGCTGCTAACTCCAGATCATGTGTTGGATAATTTTTCTCATGATTCCGGAGAGCTCTTGATGCATAAGCAATAACTCGGTTTTCTTGCATAAGCACACAACCAAGTCCCGTACCAGAAGCATCACAATAGACATCAAAAGGTTTGTTACTGTCCGGTGTAGCCAACACTGGAGCAGTAGTGAGCCGAGCTTTGAGAGTTTGAAAGGCTTCTTCACATTTGTCATTCCAGACAAACTTCACTCCCTTCTTCAATAACTCCGTCATAGGCTTGGCTATTCTGGAGAAATCAGGGATGAATCGATGATAGTATCCAGCTAAACCAAGAAAACTGCGAATTTGATGAACTGAAGTAGGAGATTCCCAATCCATCACTTCTTGTACTTTAGTTGGATCAACTGATATGCCATCACTGGAGATAGTATGGCCTAAGAATTTCACACTATCCAGCCAAAATTCACACTTGGAGAATTTGGCATAAAGATGATGATCTCGTAATCGTTGAAGAACGATACGCAAATGCTCAACATGATCTTCTTCATTCTTGGAGTAAATCAAAATATCGTCAATGAATACCACGACGAATTTATCCAGCTCCGGCATGAAGACTGAATTCATCAAGTACATAAAATATGCTGGAGCGTTGGTAAGACCAAAAGACATAACCAGATATTCATAAAGTCCATATCTGGTCGAGAAAGCAGTCTTTGGAATATCACAAGGCCTGATCTTTATTTGGTGGTAGCCAGAATGAAGATCGATCTTAGAGAAAACCTTGGCTCCAGCTAACTGATCAAATAGGATATCAATGCGGGGAAGAGGATACTTGTTTTTAATAGTGACCGCATTGAGTGGACGATAATCAACACATAGCCTCAAGCTGTTGTCCTTCTTCTTCACAAACAGGGCTGGACATCCCCAGGGTGAAGAACTTGGACGTATGAAGCCCTTGTCAAGAAGGTCTTGGAGTTGGACTTTCAATTCTGCTAACTCATTTGGAGGCATTCGATACGACCTCTTAGATATAGGGGCGGTACCGGGTTGAAGTTCAATAACAAACTCGATATCTCTATCAGGGGGCATTCCAGGCAAATCATCTGGAAATACATCCGCATACTCCCACACAACAGGGATATCTTCAAGTTTAATTTCTTTTGTGACATAGGCACAAGAGTTGAAGCACTCTCGTTGTGGTAGATAGAGTATGGTGGCTCCTTGGTATGGTGAATTTATCTCGATAGCTCGGGAAGAGATATCTAACAGTACTTTATGTTTAGTCATCCAATCCATCCCCAAAATAACATCCATGCCTTCTAAATTCAACAAAATCAAGTCTGTCTTTATAACTTTACTACCCAACTTAAGGGGTACATGTGTAGTGATTTGATTGGAAGCTATCTTCCCACCAGGAGTTGTTATCATAAAAGATCCCTTAGTATGACAAAAGTCCAATCCTATTCTTGCTCCAAATTTGGCACTTATAAAACTATGCGTTGCACCAGAATCAAATAATATGACTGCGGGTTTATTGTGGACAGAGAAAGTACCCGTCATGACTGGTGCTCCTTCTGGAAGGTCTGCAAGAGTGGTGAAATTAACTCGCCCTTGTCGAACTTGCACCATTTGCCTCTTGCCCTTGCCCTTGTTGTTGTTCTGGTTGGAGTTTTGCCCTGGATTATTCCTTCTGGGTTGCGGACAATTCTTGGCAAAGTGAGATGTACTACCGCAGTTGAAGCATCGATTATTACCATTCCCACTATTGAACTGTGGGGCATTCGGCCTTGGGCTAGATTGCTGCTGCTGCTGCTGCTGTTGCTGTTGCTGCTACTGAGGCACTGGAGGAATGAAACCTCCCTGCTGTTGGGGCGGCCTAAAGACAAGCCTGCCCACTGGGGCATTTCCCTGTGGAGGTCTGAGTGGAGTATTTTGCACCAGACGATACCTCGGTGGCTGGGCACTCGAGGGTCCTGTGGGTGCCTTCCGCTTCTTCTCAGCACGATGGGCAGTGATGCAGTCCTCTTGAGTAATTGCTAGGTTGACCAGCTCATTGTAGGTGTTGGGCTGAACAAGGTTCAGGCATTCCTAGAGCTTGGTAGTGAGGCCACGAAGAAAACGGTCACGTTTCTTGGCATCCGTATCAGCATGATGGCCCGCATATTGGCACAGGTGATTGAAAGTCTATGCATATTGAAGAACAGTGCGGGTTCCTTGATTTAGAGCCAAGAATTTATTCAACTTTCTCTCTATCAGTCCCTCAGGAATATGATGTGATCTGAAGACAGTTCGAAATTCCTACCAAGAGATGACATGCTCAGCAGGCTGCATCTCACAATAATGATCCCACCATATACATGCAGGACCACGAAGCTGTTGGGCGGCAAAGTGGGCCTTGTTGGCATCAGCACACGGTACTGCTAACAGAGCAAACTTGGAATTGATAGTACGAAGCCAAGCATCAGCATCCAGTGGGTCATCAGCTCGGCTGAAAAGTGGAGGTTGGGTACCAAAGAACTCCTGGTAACCCGCGGGTTGAGCATCCCGACCTCCATGATGTTGGCGGGGCTGATTTTGTTGCCCTTGGACCAACTGACGAAGCAGCTCAGTCTGCATGGCCATCAACTCGTGCAGATTCGACGGTGGTGGCGGTGGCTGCTGAGATCCACTGCCACTCTCACGGCCGAAGCCTTAAAGCATTCCACGAGTTTGACCAACCATCTGTAATTATGGAAGACATCCATTAGATACATTTCTCTTGCTCCCAAAATCAATGGTAAATGCAGTGATCAAACATTGGATATCAAAATAGAATCAGCAGAATTTAACTAAATGCGGTGTAGCACAATATGCACAACACATATTTGTGCAACTCATAAAACTCAGAACTGATCAGCTGTCAAATAGCTCCATGCTCCATCGTATTGATACTCAACGCTAAGAGCAAAAGGGTAAAGAAGATAATCTAGTAATTCACTCTTCACCGTTCTGTGCTACGCTGCTAAACAACATAGATCATAGAAGTGATTGGACTAAAATATAGTCTCATAGATTCAATCGTCTAAAATTTGATGAGCATACATGCCACAAAATTTGCAACATCTTAGTATTCATCAAACAGCGTGGAAATGCACAAATGAAGAGATTTGGCAAGCAGGAAGATCATGATTTCCAAACTGGTAGTCGCTACTTATATTACATCCAAAGTAGCATTCTTCATACAACCTACATCACACATCCTTACCACATATAATACAACAAGTGGTACTCCTCCCTAGGGCTATTTTACAACATCACTTCCCTATGTATATATGCTACAACAAGAGAAAACACCAACTATCTAGGACAAGTCTAAAGTGCCTAGAAGTCATCGAGGTTGCCCACAGAAGAGGCACTGCCGGAAGAAGAGTCGTCCGGCTGAGGGTTAGGCTCAGCAAGTGCGTGCTCCGAATCCAAGTCAGAAACTCCCTCAATCTCCTCTGGGTCCTCTTCTGCTGCTGCAGGCTCGGCTAGAACATCTAGTTGCTCCTGGAGCGCACCAATATGGGCTAAAGCGTCAGCCCAATCTGCTTGAAGCTCATTCACCTACCCCCGAAGAAAACCAATAACTGTGTTGCGCTGCTCTATCTCAGCACCATGCTCCAAAGCCTGATGCTCAAACTGTGCAATGGCCTGATCCCTACCAGCAATGGCATCCTGCAGTCCCTGAATCTGAGTATCCCTCAAACGAAGACCTCGCTGGAAGGACTGGGCTAAGTCTATCACCTGCTCCATGTGTCGCTGCTGAAGTATCTGGTAGTGCGACTGAGCATTCATATATCTGACTACTGCCTGAATAGTCTCCCCTACTACATCTCCAATTAAGTGCCCAAAGTGTGTGGTCCTGAAGAGCCACTCTGCCTTACCAGCATTGACTGCTGGAAACAACCCAATAGGATATGCAGCTACCTCCTCAGGATGGTGCTCACAAAAAGTAATAATAGCTCTGAGAGCTGCCGTCTCAAAAGCATCCGCCAAACGATATCCCACCACCTCAATATCAATAGGTGGCCAATCCAAGGTGGGGTGCTGAGGAATGGTCATGGTAACTCTGTTCTTCTGAATTCCATCCTCAGAAAACTGGCATCTTGTGTACTGGGGTGGATCTGGGTAGTGGAAGATACGGAGTGAATCCCAAAGAATCCTCGGAAAACCCTCCCAGTACAGACAGTCGGTATGAGCATTTCCCTCCTCATCCCAATACATCTGGGGACAAGCCACCATCTGAATCAAAAAGGATTAAAATGTGAGTAATGTGATTATCTCAAGACTTCTCAAATAAAGCTTTAAGAAGACTGTAGTAAAGCAAATGTGATCCTAATTCAAAAGATGACATGGTTCCAAACTCAGAAAATAACAAACCACAATCGGTACTGGTTCATCATTTGAGATTCTAAGGAATGAAAAGATCCTTATAACAACATGGGGCTTAGGGTGAACTCTAGACTCAAAACCATCTTTTCATCCAAGAAAATCTAAGCATTTTAACAAGCATGCTCCTAAAATCAAAATTTAACTTACTCATGATTTAAGCACACTAACTCTTATCTATGAGGATTCATACTAGAAATTCTTTACAAAGCTTAGGTAACAACTTCAAAGACTAGGAACCAAAGTAAACATTAATCAATATGCATGCACGTCCTGTTCGTTCCTCACAAGATAAACAATTGCCAACTATCGTTGGGCTTACGTGGTTAGCACGGTGGCATACATAAATACGGCTCTCCCTATATAGCTAGTCGATACAATCTAACCGTTCTTAACTTATCAAATCGTGGTTAGTGTACCTGCATAAGATTGACAGAACATATATATCCAATGAACCTTTCATGTC
Source organism: Panicum virgatum (assembly GCF_016808335.1). Taxonomy (NCBI): domain Eukaryota; kingdom Viridiplantae; phylum Streptophyta; class Magnoliopsida; order Poales; family Poaceae; genus Panicum; species Panicum virgatum. Next base: position 37,730,124 of record NC_053138.1, on the reverse strand, counting down.
AGCACTCATGAAAGCGTCCCCAAACATTACCGCTCACTATAGAAGCGGCAGCCATACAATTTCTGCCGTATGGCCAACGTTAACATACGCTACTCAGTGGCGTATTCACGAGTTCCTTTACTCCCAATATAGTCGACCGAGATCGGTATATTGGCAGTAGTTCAAGTAGGTCACTGCTTGAGCGCAGCGTTTGGTTCGCATCGCCGACGGGAAGGTCAGACTCCCTCAGCTGACTGAGCACACTTTACTTCCAATATAGTCAACTAATAGTCGGTATATTGGAAGCACCTCAAGTAAGCCACTGCTTGAGGGCAGCGTTCGGCTCGCATCACCGACGGGAAGGTCAGACTCCCTCAGCTGACTGAGGATTCTTACCTTCTTACCTCAACGTAGGTGCATCGTTACAAGAATTAAGAGTGGCTTGTGAGTATGGTTTAACCAAATGTAAAGTGCTGGAAGTCAGTTAACATAAACCATACATAAATAACCACCTAGTAATTCCCATAAATTCCCTAGGACTTTACGTTCTATGCACAACCCTTAACGAATCCAACGTAGTTTTTCGAAATTCTTTGTTGTTCCGTTTTATACGGAAAACGATTTTTAAGGTTCCAACACCTCTGGTGTATGCTTGCAGCTCTGATGCCAGCTGTGGCAGAACCACCTGAATTATTCCGGCTCAAGTGCACAGGCCAGCGCCATAAAGGCAACACCAGCTCAAACGCACTTCAAACGGAACAATCCTTGGTCTGTCGGGTAACGTCCTGATACAACCACCGGTTCTCGGATCGAACAAGCATACCCCGCACGAAGGCGAGTCCAGAGATATTACAACCATAATTTTTACATCACAGGCATAAAAGTTATTACATACCAGTTCTAAAGCATTATTACAAGACCATCCTTAGTAAAGCAGTTATACAAGCCATAACATAAGTTCAGAGTTTAAAACAGCGGAAGATAAAACACGACGGCTACAACACGTCGCGAAAGGACACCAGGCTAGCCCAAGCATGGTATCACTCGTCATAGTCATTGCCGGTCGCAGACGTATCCCACTCTACGGACCAGCCAGGAGGCAACGAGCAAGGGTAGGTCAAGCTAGTGATCTGATCCTCAAAACTCATACCTGAAAGAAAGTTCAACAGCAAGGCTGAGTATTCTAATACTCAGCAAGACTTAACCGTCAACGGGTATACCAAACCCACTGTAGCTAGACTATGCAGGGTTTGTGAGGCTCTGGTTTCCTTTTTGCTGAAAAGGAATAAAGAGTAGGTCCTTACTTTCAACTTTTAGCTTTCCAGATTCTAGTTGATTAACCATTCTATGTAAGCAACTACTAAACAATCATGGTAGAACTTTAAGCAAACATCAAAATTAATCATAGTAATGTTGCTCTTATTACTCTGTGTGGCAAAGAGATCAAGCAGTATCATATCATCGTGAGAGGCGGACGATTCTGAATCGAAATTCAACCTGGCAAGGCAAACCTAACACACGTCTGGAACACCGTCGGGTCGTTCCCAAACAACCATTGACCTTTCTTTCCGGCTTGTGGATAGGAACACTCTCCCCGACTACAGGGCTCCAAGGTCCACCCTTCTACGAGGTCCACCCTTATCCCTTGAAGTCGCAGTGTTGCGCAACATAAAAATAAAACCTATCCCTAAGAGAGAGTGTCAGGTATATCCACTCCCCAGTCCAATCGGCTACTAGGCTTGCCGCGTACCATATTTACGGCATGTGGCTAGTACTTTCAAAAACTCAACCACCGCTACCACACACCGCGACCTTAGCAAGTTCATCAATACAGACAGGGTCTCACCAAAGGTCATGATATCGAACACGACCCCGTCCGTCGTCCTTATATTGATAATAGAAAGTAAACAAGCAATTCCTATAAAGCTCGCGAGTGACAGGCAATCACTTGACTTTTACCGGTCCTATAAGCTTAGCAAGTAGTCGAACTCAAGTCTAGTTTTCAGTACATAGGTTCCTAGGATCATGCATCTAGGGTTTCAATTCAAATCCTAAGAACTGTAAATGCTTAAGCAAGTGATAACAGTAAATGGTAATAATTTGAAATATAGGTTATGTCCGGGGCTTGCCTTCTCGGTAGTCGCTATCTATTTCAGCTCTAGGCTCTTCCGAACTTTGGTCCGGTGCTTCAGTTAGTACGGCGGCGTTTGCTTGAGCTTCGAGATCACCTCCGTCAGACTCCGGGATCAACTCGTACGTCCCGTCCGATAAGGCAGTCGTGTCTATATGTAATGCAAGAACGACATTATAAACACACATGGGCAATCGTTTATAGAGTAGTTAAATAACAAAGCTAACTACACAAGGCATCATGATCAACAGCACAAATGAAGTGAACTACTCCACAAACAAGTGGGGGTGGTTTTCTATAACAAACAAAACATAGTTTGCTAATAAATCAACTACTCAGAGTACAAACAGTAATAAATTCTGGAAAAATTACACTAAACAGAATATGAACAAAGTAACCTACCCTGTAAAAATCATGCCATAACATCTAATCATGTAATCAGAACAAATCAATCATTCAGACAGCACATATAACAAACTTGAATTATACAGGTCAAACTAGAACAAAGTAGAAGCTCAAAATTTAACAGGAAATCTACACAGAAATAACTAGATACTGTGAATTTTTCATGATTTTATATACACAGAATTAATTCTGAGAAAATAAACAAAACAGACAAAAGATTAGCAAGATTCATTTTTAGCTCCTGTTATAGCCATGAACTGAGGCTCAAATTTCCTGGACAATCTAAACTACTCAAGAAGAACATGTCGAAATATTTTCATGATTTATTACGAACAGAAACTATTTACCATAAATAAAGTCTACTAAACAAGGATTAAATCAAATAAATAGCTACACCAAAGAACTGATCATGCAAATTTTATAGAAAAACTAGTGTTATAAGAACAAACTACCATAAAAGTTTCAGAGCAAGACAAGCTTTCAAACAGTAGTTAAGAAAAAGATAATATCAACTAATAACTAAGCACTAGTAACACAAATCAAATTCTACAGCAAAAATTAGCAACTAAAGCCTAACATATTATGGTTCTACTGTATAGATCTCTTCAAGAGGATTCCAAAACATCCAGATTTGCTATTTTACGAATTTTCCATGAATTGATATTGAATTTCAAAAATCACAGCAAACTATTACAAACAAGTCCTTAGTGCACTATTCACATGAGTCTAGGCATATTCAAATAACACCCTGGAGTTTTGTTTCTTCCACCCCGAGGTCCCTAGGCCGGGTCAGAGAGGGGGCGGCGGTTGACCGGCCAAATCCCGGCGAGGGGCTCACCGGCGGCGAGGGGTGGGTTGGGGAAAACGGAGAGGAAGTCGAGGCGGTTCTCGGGATGCGCTTGGGTCGCGAAATGAGGGCGGAAAGAGGTCGATCCACGGCGAGCGGCGGCCGGTGGAGCTCGGAGCACGGTGGCGGGGTGGCTCTGGTGGGGTTTGGGCGAGGGGAGATGGTCTGGGAGTTGCGCGAGGGCGAGACGGTGCGTGCTAGGGGGCCAGAGCGGGCGGAGGAGCGGCGGTGAGGCGGCTCCGAGGCGAGGGTGAGCTCGCCGACGTTCAAGTGGGCGGCGGCGCTGTTCTGGAGCGTGGGGGTGAGGAGAGAGCAAAAGACTGAGGGGATTCAGTTTCTGGGGCTTTTGTAGTGCCCGTGCGCGCGCTAGGCGTGGGCGGCAGGCTCGGCTGGGGGCGCTCCACGGCGGCGTCGCGGTGGCGGCCGCGGGGCAGCTCTGAGCTCGGCGGGGGCGCGTGGCACGGCAGGGGGAGGCACAGCGCGAAGCCAAGGGTGGTGGGGAAGCTCTGGGCAACGAGTGGGCGCCAGCGCGGAGCGAAGGGCGGCCGGGCAGGCTCTCCACGGCGCCGGCGACAGGCTCTGCGGCGGTGGTAGAGAAAAACAGAGGAGAGGGCTGGAGGAAGGAGAAAAAGGGCTGGTTTGCAATTTCTGAAAATTTTAGGGACCAAACTGTAAACAAGCAATAACTTTTAAACTAAAGCTCAAATGAAAAAGTGCTCAACATGAAAGTTGTTCAACTTTTCAAGATCTACAACTTTGATGTTGTGCAAAAATTTATTTGACCAAAGGATAGAGAGCTAATTTTGAAAACAAAGAAAGGAATTTGAATTCAAAGGAATTTGTCTTTTTCAATGAAATTTCACTCCAAACTTGGGCTGATTTGAAAAGTTTTCTGCCATGTAATGATTACACCACATTTTGCAAAAGCACCCTCCACAAAAGCTATAATTGCACACCCAATTCAAATATAACTGCAGAAAGGACCTTGCATAAAATCAGAATTACAGATATAACCTTTTATAATTACAAAAAGGTCCTTTTTCAAGCAAAACAAGCACATGATGTATAAAAGGTATGCAACACTAATGTGTAGACACCTAGGGTGTCACAGGCGCTCCTTAAGTATCCATTTTATCCCCTGTTTAACTTTGATAATGGCATGAATTTAATATCAAAATCACTAACCATCCTAACCTCGGCCGAATTATTGGTCGTTTTCGCGTTTGCACATATATTTTGGAGGTACTTCGATTTTGCAGGTTTTTGACCAATTTTGGAGCATGAAATGGCGAGGCCCACGATCACGCGATGACACGAAGAAAGACAAAGGCCAAAGCCCGAACAAAGGATCGAAGGCCATGATGATTTAAGGCCCGTTCATGCACATCCACCCTCCAATGCAGCCCAAAGGACAAAGCCCACAAGATAAGATCAAGATACTTCCGGGCAAAGCAAAGCAAAGAGATATTTAAGGAAGGATTTTCCATCCTATCCTTCTCCTCAAAGAAATCTCGAAGATAACGACGTCTAATGGGGTGCAATCGTGAAAGACATAAACTCTAGAAGATTCCAGGAGACTTGGGGAGAAAGAAGAACACGAGACGGTGAAGGAATGAGCTAGGCCGGCCGGCCTAGGCCCATTGGGCCGGCCGGCCTAGCCCTTTTTTAGGTCGGTTCGACCTCCCCTTTGACCGAGGGTTCCCTAAGGCTATTTAAAGACCCCTCCCCAAGGTTCACGCAGAGATCAATTCGGGAGACGATGCCAAGGTGCAGAGAAGATAGAAGGACACCTCTCGGAGAGCCGAGGGTCGTGCTAGTTGTCTATGGTTTGCCCTAGCCGACGTGGGAACCTTGCAAGGAAGACCACATCGGAGTTCTGGAGCTAGGATCATCAAGATCAAGGTAGGGCCCCGGTTGTGATCTTGTGATGTACAATCATTCATGGTGAAGTTATTTGTGATTCCGAATGTTTAGCGACCATGTTCTCTCTTTCGATTTCGTTCTTTTCTTTGGGTTTGCTTCATCCTAGATCTATTTTCGAGATAGATCGCTTAGCATGATCTTGTAGTCATGGTGGCTAGAGGTTCATGGCGGAACTACCAAAGGGGGTTCGACTTGCTTCAGGGTACTTTTGTCGAAAGGGGTGGCGTCGTGACAGGCCGTTGCCACTAAGTAGGTGCGGTATCGAGGGATCGGATTGGAGATTTTGAGTTTAAAGATGCTTTTCATTGAGATTCACATCTATCTTACTTCACTACATCTAGCTGGAACTACAACATATGCATGATCTAGGTGATCTAGATTGGTTATCTCTAACTTTCTCTTGCTACCTTTGGTGTTTGTCGTTTTTAATAGATTAGATTCGTTTTTCACCACATCAACACAAAGAAATCTCTATGCTAGTAGATTGTTTCTTGTCTCTTTGGTTCCGTGGATTGATAAACCTTGGGGGAATACTCTGAGGGAAAAGCTACATGAAACCGTGCGCATGCGGTATATAAATCGGGTGCGCTAAGGAGTGTCAACAACCGTCGGGTGCCCTCTGCGCACGTCGGTTTAACTAGTGCTTACTGGTCGGTTTTGGGCTCCCTCTGGACAACTGCACCGGCGATCCAATTCGATTTTGTCGGATCATCCGGTGTACACCACCGGTTGAACCGACGATTTGTTGAGATCCACGTCGGATCAACCGGTGCTAGTGTTCACGTGCTGCAGGCTCTGTATCATCAGTTTAATCGACGCCCTCAACAATGTGAGCATCGGATCAACCGGTGATATATACCTTGCTGTTTCCTGTGTTGTTTTCTCGTGTTTGCTTCCACGCTTGTTCACTCTTGTTCCTAGGGTTGTTGTGTGTTAGTGTAGCTCCCCTATAGCTACTCTGCACTTCACCTAGGAGTCTTGGGTTGGGTGCGTAATTAGGATCAAGGCCGAACTTTCGTTTGCGAAAATTTTTGATCGGCTCCCATTCACCCCCCTCTGGTCGCATTTCTCGGTCCTACAGTCATCAAAGAGTTCGTCGCGTGCGACTGCTTCCCCTTCAGGGTCAGGTGGGACATCTCCAGCTGGCTAGCCGAGGACCACTGGATCGAAGGTATTCCAGTGCCTGACTTCGCGGCCGTCTTCAGCCTTCAGGCCCTCGTGCTTGGGTTCTTGTTAAGGAGATGTACGGCCCGCTGTGTTACTGATGGTTTGTGCATCTTCGGCAATGTTGGGGTAGACCCTACCGTTATCGAGAGCCGGGCTGACGAGATGGTCGGATCGGTTTCGAGGGACGTATACAAAGCCTTGGTGGCTCACATCAGCGGAGTTCGCCAGAATCGGGTATTTCATGCCCTGGGCCTCTTCGCTCCTCAGCGGGCGGCCGAGGTAAAAAATGTTGAGTGCCAGGACGCCGCCCCCGCACACGCCTCGGAGAAGGAGAAGGCCTTGGTAAAGGCAAAAAGGAAGAGGGCGTCCTCTTCGGCGCCATCGATGAAGAAAAGCCGGATCCTGGATGACATCCTGCATCAGTCACCCCTGCGGAGCAAAGGGGAATCCGAGGATGGCGGGAGCGAAGACAACAACCGTCCTCCTACCGAGGCAACGACTTTTGGCATTCCAAAGGTGGCGGTACCACTGAAGGCGGTCCATCCCAGCCTGGACCTTGAGTTCAGCACCGCCTTGGAGAGCAAAGACGAGGGCGGCGACGAGGAGGTCAACGTCGTGGTCGACTCCCCCCGTCGCTCGTCTCCCCCATGCGAAGCCCCTGGCTCCGGCAAAGAAGCCAAAGTACCTTCTGGCAAGGATGCCGAAGCATCACCCTCGCCTGAGAAAACAGCCTCCAGCTCCGGGACGAAAGGGAGTGGTGTCGAAGGGTCGAGTAGTTCATCAGATAGCAGTAACTTCTTCGTTCATGACGCTGATCCTGAAGCTGTTGCTGTGGAACTCGGTGCGAAGCCCACTGTCGTGCGCCTCGGTGGGAACATCATCAAGTCTCTTCGTTTTGAGAGCCGAGACCACGAGCGTGGGCTTTTGGCTACGGCGAGGGACTCCTTCTGCTTCCCCCTCATGGAAAAAGACTTGATGGGGAGCGGGCTAAGTAATATCTTAGAGAGCGTCCAGGACTTGTCGCTGAAGGCCTTCGTGGCTGCGCGCTGTGCTGCCCGGCAGTTGGCGGCTTTGGACAGCTCAAAAGCTGTTGTTGCTGATCTGGAGGCGAAGGTGGCCTCCCTTGAAGAGGAGAAGGCCGCGCTGCAAAAATGACTCGACAAGTCTACTGAGGAGGAGGCGACTCTCACGACGGAGCTTCTTGCGGCCGCTGATCGGGCGGTGAAGGCGGAGGACATCACGAAGGCCGCCAAACTGCTTTCTGAAGACGCTGAGAAACATCGAGATGTGATGCAAAAACGGCTTCGCACCTTTAAAGAGGCTATAAGACCGGCTCGGAGAAGTTGCAGGAAGAGCTTCCTGACCTCCTCGCTAGGTATGGGCTTGTGGCTCCGGATATATTTCTGGAGGGCTAAGACACAGTTGGCCTGGGCTCCTTTTTCCAGTGGCTTCGCGCTTGAGTCGCCATGCTAGACGCCGAGGCGCATTTCCATGAAGATATCAGTGCCATGGTCGCCGTTCGTACTCTCAGTGCCGCAGTGTATGGTCTTTTTCCCTCCGAAGCTAGACAGGCCTGCGGGCTGACGAAGGCTCAACTTTGTTCCCTTCCTGACTCATCCTTCCGCTGGCTAGGCGAGGAAGTTTTTCGTCCAGAGACACTGCCGGCCTTGGCGAAAAACATCGCCGTTAACTTCATGGAGCTCTTCTTCAAGGGCGAAGATCGTGCCATTGTACGACGTAAAGTCGAGCGGATGAAGCCCCAGGTAATTGTCTACTCTCTTTATTGCCAACCTTCTTTTCTACGAAAACCTACTGATGACTTCTGGTTGGCATCGTTCAGCTCCAGGCCAAGGCTGATGCCATTGCGGAACCCGTCCTCAAAGAAGTTATGACTGCCGAAGAAGGGCCTGGTGGCGAGGGTGCGAATGGCGAAAGCGGCCGTGACGCTACTGACGGAGCCCCGACGCCCGAAGACCGGACAAGGGCGTCCTCTTCTCGTCCTTCCGCTGGCGAGGTGTGAGGGTCGTTGTTGTCTGTTGTATAGAGGTCTCCTGGTTGTAATTATTACTTTTGTAAGCTAACACCTTCGGTATCTATGCAGGACCCTGCATTGGCCCCTGCGCAGGTGACCGAAGGCGTGCTTCCTCGTATTTTGAGACGAGGGAACTTTTATGTCTCTGGTGGATCTTGGGCAAAATTCCATGCTCGTTACCCTTTAGTTTCATTTGAGGAATTTTCGGAGGATAGGGTGCGCGTTTATGAGCTTCGAAACGCCGATACGAAGCATTTTTTCGCCGAGTTTTCAGCATAATCTAGAGAAACACGTGAAGATCCTTGCGGACCACCCACTTCATCGCGAAATAATACGGATTCTTGATACTGATAGGACATATAGTGCTCCTGCCGGTCTCCGTGAGCCGAAACCGGAGCCGGTGGAACCATATAATCTTTTGAGTTTGTATCACATCTTTTCCGCAGTCTTCTTAAAAAGCTTTATTTGAGAAGTCTTGAGATAATCATCGAAACTTGTGGACCAGTTGCTTACCGGATTCGTCTTCCTTCTCAGTTGGCCGCCATCCATGATGTCTTTCATATCTCTCAACTCAAGAAGTGCATCAAACTGCCCACTGAGATTCTTGAACCACAAGATGTCGAGATTGAACCCGATTTATCTTACGCTGAGTACCCAATCAAAATTCCTGACACCAAAGAAAGAAGTACTAGAAGGGAGAAAGTTAAAATGTACAAAATCCAGTGGAATCATCATACTGAGGAAGAAGCCACTTGGGAGACTGAAAATTTTCTCCAAAGAAACTTTCCCGACTTTCTTAGAACAAATTCAGGTATCAAACCTTTCCATTCCTTTTCTTCCTGTAATCTCGAGGCGATATTCTTTTTAGGGGGGAAGGCTGTGACACCTTAGGTGTCTGCACAATAGAATTGCATTTATTTTATGCATCATGTGCTTATTTTACTTGATCAAGGACCTTATTGCAAAATTATAAGGTCAAATGTGTAATTATGATTTAATGTAAGGTCTTTTCTATAGTTTAATTTGAATAGGGAGAGCAAATATTGCTTTTGTGGAGGGTTTATTTGAAAAATTCAGTGTAATCAATACATGGCAGAAAATTTTACTCTTAAGTCTGAATTTGAGGTGAATTTGCAATGGAAAAGACAAAAGTCCATTAAATTCAAAATCCTTCCTTTGTTTTCAAAATAACTCTTTAACCTTTGTTCAAATCAATTTTTGCACAACATCAAAGATGTAAATCTTGGAAAGTTGAACAACTTTCATGTTGGGCACTTTTTCATTTGAGCCCTAGTTTAGAAGTTATTTTTGGTTTCCAGTGGGACCCCTGAAATTTTTGGATTTTGCAAAGAGGTTCAAACTCTTTCTTCCACCTCTCTCCCTCTCTGCTTCAGCGCCGCTGGCGCTGAGCGCCGCCGCCTGCCACCGAGGAAGGCTGCAGGCCACCTCCTGCTTCGCCCGCCGCCTTGCGTGGCACCTCCGTAGCCTCTGGACCCACTTCCCCACGCGCTATACCCCTCCTCCCCTCGCCACGTCGCCCCAGCGAACTCTGCGGCCGCCACCTCGCCGCCGCCGTGGCCAGCGCAGCGCAGAGCCCCAGCACCCCAACTCGCGCACGCCCCAGCACCTGGAGGAGCCCCGCATCCTTTTCCCCTTGCTCTTTCGCCCGTTCCCTGCCCAGAACCCCTAGAGCACCACCGCCTCCTCCGCAACTCCGGCGAGCTCGACGCCACCGCGGGACCGCCCCTCCAGACCTCCTCCGCCCGCTCTGACCCCGCCTTGAGCTCCGCCCTAGCCTCGCGCAGCTCCCAGGCCCCTCCACACCCCCAATCCGCCACCGCAGCACGGTCGCCGGCGAGCAGTTCAAGCCACCGCTGCACCTCGCCGTGGGGAATACCCCAGTCAACCGTCCCGGACCTCACCAAACCCACGAATCGATGCGCCCTGATCTCCTCGAGCTCCCTAGCCACATCTAGTTCGCCGCCGGCGAGTCCCCTGGCCGGAACACGGCCGAATCCCCTCCCTGTCTTCTTCTCCGACGAGTCAGGGGCATATCTGCTAGGAATCAAAAAGTTCTAAGGTCCTATTTGCTAGTTTACAGCTCTTTTCCTTTTGTTTCTAGAATTCAAATCAGTGAACTTTGAAAATGCTTATAATTCATAGAAAAATCAGAAAAATGCAAATCTAAATGTTTTGGAATCCTTGTTACAAGATCTACAAGTTTTGTTACATCCATATTTTCAGTTTTGGTCTGTATTTTAATCCAAGAAAAAGAATAGCATAAATAGACTTTAATTGTTCTAGGAGTTCTACTCAGTGACTTCCTGTGATTTTTATCTAGCTTGTGTCTTGTAGTGTTACTAGTGCCTGGTAAAAATTTGAAACCTTTTTGACATCATTAGCTAGGTCAAAGTTTCAAGATTCCTTGATCTACTAGTTAAGCTAATTTATTTGTGCTAGTAGAAATATTAGAGTTCTGAGTGTGAAATTTTTCCATGCTTACAAGTTACTAAAACCTTGCTGTTGCCCAAGTTTGAGAAATTTTTGATCTATTTAACTACATCTTTGATTTAATGCTTGTTAAGTAGGCTTTAATTGTGATAAATAGTTTCCTTGCTTAGAAAATTCTGAGAATTTTTGTAGAACTCTAGTTTGCCCAAGTTCATGTCTGACAATTTGTAGAACTTCCTATACTAATTAGTTTGATCATATGTGGTTTAATTTTGTCAAAATTATTACTTAAGTTTTATGCCTAGATAAATTCTGAAAACTTTATGAGGTGTCCATAATCATGTGAAGCCTGTTCTGAAAAATTTTGAGCTTCATAAGTGCTATAGTTTGTTCTGTAGAATTTGATCTTGCTCTAGGTGTAGTCTGAATAACTGTTTTATTCTGATTAATTGGTGGCATGAAATGGAATGAATTTTACAGGGTAGATTGCTCTCTATATTTACTGTTTGAAGTAATTTTATTGAAGTTAGATACTGTTTGTATACTGAGTTACTCAATTCTTTGCAAACCATGATTTATATGCTATATAAACTAACTAACACTTACTTTGTAAGTTTAATCAAATTGTTTTGTGAAGTTGATCTTGTTGTTTTGTGTAGTAATCGTTGTTAAATAACTACCCTATAAACGCTTGCCCATATGAATATTTGTTTGCTAAATGCTGGACTACAACTTTATCGTGAAGTGTGTTTGTGTAATACTGTTCTTGCATCACATATAGATATGACTGCTCTAGCGGATGGGACATACGAGTTGATCCCAGAGTCTGAAGAAGGTGATCCAGAAGCCCAGGTGAATGCCACTGTACTGACCGAAGCCCCAAAACAAAGTCCGGAAGAGCCCAAGGCTAATCTAGTTAGCGACTATCGTGAAGGCAAGCCCCGGACATAACCCAGTATTTCAAATTATTACAATTTATTGTTATTACTTACTTGTGCATTTACAGTTCTTAGGATTTGAATTGAACCCCTAGATGCATGATCCTAGGAACCTATGAACTGAACACTAGACCTAAATCGAATAATTGCTAAGCTTATAGGACCGGTACAAGTCGAGTGATTACCTGTCACTCGCGAGCTCTATAGGAATTGCTTGTTTACTTTCTGCTATCAATATAAGGACGACGGACGGGGTCGTGTTCGATATCATGACCTTGGGTGAGACCCCGTCTGTGTTGATGAACTTGCTAAGGTTGCGGTGTGTGGTAGCGGTGGTTAAGTTTTTGAACGTACTAGCCACATGCCGTAAATATGGTACGCGGTAAGCCTAGTAGCCGATCGGACCGGTGAGTGGATATACCTTTCACTCTCTCTTAGAGATAGGTTTTTATTTATGTTTATGTTGCGCAACACCGCGGCTACAGGGAGGAAGATGGTGCTCTGTAGTCGGGGAGAGTGACCCTATCCACAGGTCGGAATGAAAGGTAAACGGTTGTTTGGGGAATGACCCGACGGTGTTCCAAACGTGTGTGGTCTGCCTGGCCAGGTTAACAAATTCAATTCGAATCGTCCGCTTCTCACGGTTTGGGACTGCTTGATCCCTTTGCCACACAGAGTAATAAGAGTAACATTATTTGATCAATCTTGATGTTTGGCTAAAGTTCTACCATGGTTGAATAGGAGTAATTGCTTACATAGAATGGTTAATCAACTAGAATCTTGGAAGTAAAAATTTGAAAGTTAGGACCTACTCTTTATTGGTTTTCAGCAAAAGAAAAACCAGAGCCTACAAAACCCTGCATAGTGTAGTTTGGTGGACTAAGTATATCCGTTGATGGTTAAGTCTTGCTGAGTATTAGAATACTCAGCCTTGCTGTTGAAACCTTTTTCAGGTATGAGTTTTGAGGACCAGATCGCTAGTTTGTCTTGGCCCTGCTCTTTGCCTCCTGGCTGGTCTGTAGAGTGGGATCCGTCTTCGGCTGGCAATGACCCTGATGAGTGATACCTTGCTTGGGCTAGCTTGGTATACTTTTCTGACGTGTTGTAGCCGTCGAGTTTTCTTTCTGCTGCTTAAACTCTGAACATGAAACTTATGTCTTGTATAATGCTTTACTAAGTTTGGATCTGTAATAAGTACTTTGAAACTTGTTGTAATAAATACTATGCATGTGTTGTAAAATATGTATGGTTGTAATATCTCTGGACTCGCCTTCGTGCGGGGTATGCTTGTTCGATCCGAGAACCGGTGGTTGTATCAGGACGATACCCGACAGACCAAGAATTGTTCCATTTGAAGTGCGTTCGAGACGGTGTTGCCTTTATGGTGATGGCCAGTGTACTTGAGTCGGGATAATTCAGGTGGTTCTGCCACAATAGACGCTTCAGCGCCTTTGCAGCGTGCCTGTTCCTTCGAGATTCTTTTGTGGGGGCCTTGTTTATATTTCACAAGGGGTTACATAGGGTTCCACCTCGTTAAAAGCCTCACACCTTCGGCGCCCGAGTGGACATGCAAAAGCTTCCCCCGTGAGGAAAAGAGTACGGGCCCTTCAATACATTGTGCGAATTTACACATGAGAAAAAAGAAAAAATGCAAAAAGGAAAAATTTGCTCTACAAGCCCCTTCGGTTATTTTCCACCGGTGGCTTTTACACAGTTCCTATATATAGTACTTCTGTAGCATATCCTTGTTCCACGAATACGGGTCTTCGGTGCCTTCCAGCGTGCGGAGCCTGCAAGCCTCCGGCCTTGCCATGGATGCGAGGATAAATGGGCCTTCCCACTTGCTGTGCATCTTGCCTTTTTGCTTGGCCTTCGGTATTCTTCGAGGCACCAAGTCTCCCTCTTTGATGTATCTGGGCTTCACCTTCTTGTTCTTCCACCTTCGTGTTTCTTCTTTATATCTTCCCAAGTTGATTGCTGCTTGTATCTTGCCGGCTTCGATTGTGTCGATTGAGGGCTTGATGTCTTCTTCGTTGTTTTCTGCCCCTTCAGCTGTTCTCCAGGATTTGAGTTTGATTTCCTTGGGTGTTACGGCTTTTTTGCCATATAGGAGCTTGAAGGGGGTGAACTTTGTGGCCCTGGACTCTGTCGTGTTATGAGACCATATGACCCTCGGCAGTTCATCCGCCCATTTCTCCTTCGGCGGCTCAATGATGTTTTTCTTGATGCCTGCGAAGATGATGTCGTTGGCCCTTTCCACCACGCCATTTGACTGCGGGTGGTAGACCGAAGCGAAGCATAAGTTGGTGCCCAGCTGAGTGGTGAA